>NC_041339.1:18986683-19041683 GCF_004354835.1 Perca flavescens | reverse complement strand
TCTACATGTACAAACACTCAGCCTCACCTCCTGCTGCCCTTGCGGCCTGTTTGGATGTCTGCACAACACGAGAAATGTGTGCAGCGCGGGAACATTCGTCTGTGGCGAGGATCTCTGAGCGGGAGTACAGATGCCTGCTATTACCAGCCTGAAAGAATAAATACACTAGACATCACAAGCACGTTTGATCTGTTTTACAACTTCCCCACATTCAGCTCAAATACTTTTACTTACAATAGCCTTTATTAGTTGGCAATTTATATTTAGTCATTTTTGGACACTTTGATCTTTTAGTTATTTTTATATTATGCACATCACACAAAGACTCAAACCCTCAGCTTATTAATTTTCTTATTGTCAACAAAATTGCATGAAAAGACCACCAACAACAATGAATTGATCTGTATCATCTGTGCAAAAGCCTGATCTATCTTATTAGAGTTCCATTGTTGCCACACTAAATGAGCCACACTGTTGCACTGAGCGACATGTTACTTGTTTTTAAGGATTTCTGTCTTCAGTGGAAACTGATGGGTACGGAGCTAAAGTTGGAGTTTTGGTCTTAAGACAAGTTTTGTTGATAATATGTATATTGTGTCACTGTTGCTTTATTACCATGCTTGTGACCCTGGCTCTTGGACAGGGGACCGTCAGCCTGGAGTCATCTGTCTTCTCTCCAGGACATGCTGTGCAGCTGTAGGTCTGCTGGGTCGACTGGAAGAGACATTTCTGTCCCTCCTCGTCATCCTCTCCCTCCCCATCGCTGTCCATGGCCATGGCATCCAGACTCAGTCTGTTAACACAGCATAGCAACAAACACACAGCAGAGGGTTTACCAGGCAGCGAAATGTATCTATTAACAAAAACAAAACTTTTGAGCGAGACACTCTATGTCCCGAGTTTATTTTTGTGTTGCTTTTTGGTTTTGCTTTTCATTAAGTATTTTGGTGCACTGCGTTGTTTAAGAAGCAGTGAACGAACAACCAACTAAACCACCAGAAACACTGAGTACAGCATGTTTTTTTTTTTTGTTGTTTTTGAGAGTGACCATGAGCAATGTTAAGTGAAGCGAAAGGTTATTTCAGGTAAAAACATATAAAAAGACTAGATAGTCAAGTGCAGTGGGTGTAATTACATTAATCTATGAGATTGCTCCCTCCAATTCTTTCCATCCTTTACAGCCATCCATCCATCCATCTTACCTCCTCCCCAGGTTGATGGGGGACAAAGGGACACCCCAGCTGTGCCTCCGAGACGTTGACATGGATCTGACTAAAATAGGAACGCTGTCCATGTCTGATTCTCCATCAAAATCCATAGTGGGTTGCTCCTTTACTTCCTCTGGTCCTGTTATTCCTTTTGCTGTTTCCATTGACCCCAACAGTCCATTCAGATTAATTGTCAAGCTAAGCCCTACAGCAGGGCCGGAGGAGTTACCGCGGTCAATGGTACAACCTGGCAATAACTTCGGACTTAGCTGAGTGACCACAAAGTTTTGATGAAGTTCTTCTGCAGGGTGTATATAATAAAGGGAAGATAGCGCATTGTCCTGAGGGGAGAGTGTGCTCAAAGAAGTCTGTGCAGGCTGGTTGATGGCAGCACTGTCTGTGTTTAGGGACACCTGTGGGCCAACATTTAGGGTTTTGCTCTCTGGGACTGTGGTTACTGTGGAAGGCGCTATCTCTCCCTGCAGGTCTTTAAAGTACTCCGAGTCTTTGAGAGAAGAGCTTAGGCCCAGTAGGTCCTCCACACTGCTGCTCACCTCCACACAGGGGCAGTCGTAGTCGCTGACTACTGAACACGCATCCTGCAACTCAGCAAGCAGGGAGAAAGGTGTAGGATTTAAAAACAGAGGGGAGAGAGAAGAAAGACTTGGAGAACAGAGAGTAGATAAACAAGATCCAGCACCAATCCAAAATTCAAGTAATGCAAGTAAGTCTATAGCCGCGCTAGCAGCTCTGTGAGGCTGTACTAAGGCAAAGCGCTTTTTTAGCTTAAGGCTAACATGCTCGCCGTGACAGTGCTTATGTTGCTAATCATTGGCAGGTGAAATGTTTTATGGCCATGTTTGTCATTTTATTTAAGAAGGTTAGCATTTGCTAATTAGCTCTAAACACAAGGTGGAGGTACTAGGTTGATGGGAATGTCATTATTTGTGCAGGTATTTGGTCATAAACTATAGAATTGGACAAACTGAAATTGAACCTTATGATGGAAGGTCAAAGTATCAAGGTTATTACAATGCATCCCTGGGAACACGAATTTCTGAACCAAATGTTACGGCAATCCATCATATAGTTTTGAATCGATTTTTCAATAAAAAAAAAAAAAAAAATGTTAATCTCATAGTGGTGCTAAATACAAAGTCAGAGGTTCACCAAAGTCAGAGGATTCATTGTCTGGGAACCATGAATGTCTGTACCAATGAGATATTTTAGACTGACAGACATTGCCATCCCTACAGCCAGGCTGCTAGCATGGTTAAAAAAGGAAGGAAAACAACATTTCCGAATGATTTCCAATTTAAGAATACAAAGAGCTTTACCTGGTCTTTATTGGTACTACCGAAGAAGACATCCTCAGAGATAGAGGCAGGGGATAGTGAGGAGGAAGATCCTGTCTCACTGGGAGCATGAGGCTGGACACAAATCTGGGCACTGGGAGGCCCACAGGACTGACATGGCTTGCACTCTGATGCTGAAAGATAATGGATGCAATGTTTGTGAGTTATAAACATTTCCTGAAAACTCAATAAATTAAATAGTAGCACATTTAGAACAAGAACACACGGAAAGGCAGACGTAGCTGATTTTAACAGCTGCACAACACCTGTGTAAACAATTTCAGCGATTTGTGTTTGATGGAGGAAAAGCTAAGTTACTGCCCTTTTTCTCCATCCTCTCACTGAAAGCTCCTTTACATTTCCACTGCATAAACAGTTTTCTGGATTCACATGATGCCACAAACCACTGTCATCATCGCAAACTGCTTGGTGAGCCTGCATTAGTCTCCATGTCAGTGGTGGAGAGCTGGAGATTATTCACTCACTGAGCTTTCTGTGGCCTGAGAAGCTGCTTGCCTGTGGTAAATATTGTAATATTCTACAGTAAGTCATGCTATATGAAGGAACTACAGTACAGTACAAAGGCATATATGGAGTTTGGCATCACATATTTGAGATAAAAAAAAAGTGTAGTTGTAATATTTCTTACATTTTACTTGAATGGAAAACAAATGTTTCAGTGTCCCGTGGTGTCTGAAAAGTCTGGTCAGGCGTCTAAGTATGTCATGTTCACTGTTAAGGTTTCAGCCACACCATGCCCATCTGAGGAGGGGAGAGCTGCAGCTATGACAGGTTACATAAGCCTCATTTCATAAAGCTGTGAACCCAAGCCTTACCCTAAGCCAGGCTGGTTCCACAGGGCCTGACTCAATGCTCCTTCAATAGATTTTTCCCTGTTTCTGTTCCTTTGTGAAGGTACATTTTCTGATTAACCATGACCAGTGTAAACTGCATCTGTTGCTGCTAATGCTATACATGCCATGTTATATTTGTGATTTCAGTAATGAAGGAATGGTGAAAGAAATGCTGCTCTGACTCTCTGAACTATAAAACAGAAACATGCTAGGAGTATATAAGTTGTTATAAGTAGTTAAAAAGCTTTTTTTTTTTTATTTCTTTTTAAGAATCTAATTAAGTTTCTCCTTTTTGTTTACACATCTAACAGAAATGGAGCAACATTAGCATTAGTTGTGTTCACTATATTCTTCTCTTGAGCTGCTCCACTTTGTTCACCAGCTGGTCGGTAACTGTGTCTGTCTGCTCTTTGGTGCTGGGCAGGTTAGCCTACAGTGGGTTTATCAGAATTATTTTGCTAAAAACAGCTGCCCACAGTTGCTGGAAACAAGGTCGATGAGAGCATTGAGACTCAACAGTAAATTTGTGGGCTAAAAGATCATAAAATGCTACGTGGAGTAACCCTTTTCACGTTACACATAGTTATTCGATGTGTTGGTGATATACACACATTAATAAGAGCAGCTTTGAAAACAGAAAAGATATTATGCTATAAATTATGGACGTTAATTTGACTTCATAGCTTTTCTTACATATAATACTAATAATCTCCATTTGTTTTTTTAATTCGAGTGTTGGTGGAGATTGTTTTGCGTGGCTCACTCCTCGACCATTATTGTGTTGGGCAGTGAGATCAAGTGCAGGCAGGCCACACTCAGAGTCCTGCACCATGTCCTGCTATAAACCAGCAGCATCCACTCCCCTCTTCAGCGCCACAGCCAGAGATGCTCTCACATAAACAGACAGACAGACACACTGTGGATCTATTTTCTGTATTACTAAATCACTCCCTGAGGGATGGCAGTGTCCCCGTTGGAGGGAGAATTTGTCAGCATCCAAATCCCACTCGGGTTAAGTGTAAACTCAGACACTCGGTACAGATACAGCAGTGGCTGCTTGATGCTGTCTTGTAGTGCTGCTGTAGCCTTTTATGGTTGGCTTCTCATATCTGCTAATACATCCCACAAGGACAAAACATCAGCGCGTGTGTCTCCATAACCGTTTTGGCACTGTCATACATAGTCAGCTGTTTTCCCAATAGTTTGGCTCCACATAACAAAGGTGGTCTGCTACTAAAACTAATGACTATTTTAAACTAATAAATAACCAAATTACATTAACACTTCACCCAAAACTCTTTAAATTATTACACTTAATATTTAGTCAATATAATAATAATAATATTAATATAGAATTAATATAATAATTCTTTATATTACTTGTATTTGTTCCTCTTTTCTCTATATTGTTATTCCACAACTGTGGTAAATGGGTTTTGTGGACTCGTTCCTTATTCAAGTCTAAGGATAGAGGGTTTACATATATTGCACAGATAAAGTCCTCTGAGACAAAGTTTTAAACTTGAGCTATATAAGTAAAATTGACTTGACTTGTCTTGACAAATGCCCTACAATCAATCAACTATTTTACTGAATGTATTTAACTTAAGCGGATTTTTTAGAGTAAAAAATAAAACAATGTTTGTGAGAATTGTTCTTGATAATGAATACAAGCTCTAGTGGTGCAGTGCTTTCTTATATATTTTTCCTCAAAATGACTAAACAGTTTAGTTTTTTATTTTGTTAAAACTGAAGGAGAACAGTGGTTCCAACAAAGTAAACACAACTTTGAATCTGTATAAATAATAAGAAATATCATACACAATTATGTCTAAGAAATGTAATATACATCATGCAGAGTGTAGATGACAGATTTGTGTGCCACAGTTTGTAAAACTGTTTGTGTTTGATGGGCTTGTAACAAGAAGGAAATGATATGCACATGTTCACCACAAAGCTTACTGGACATACGTTTCCAAAGCTCCATGACAATCACATGAGGAACTCTAGCATCATCTGATACGGTCATTTGACTGCATGACAAGTTTATGACAAAGAAAATTGATTTAGAAAAAGGTAGTCTACAGATGTGTTTTCAACAGAAACAGTAGTACAATAAAGACCTTTTTATGTATCGTTAAGATCATCCTGATGAGACGCACACACACACACACACACACAGAGCCTATATATTACCCAGCTACCAAAAACCCAGATAACAAGGTAAAAAAATCACACTTGTAACTTATCCAAGATAAACATATTATTCAATACTTCAAAAAAAGTGTTTGGATTAAGGTCACGGTGACTATTCAGTACCTTGATGATTCACAGACTTGTGTAAAAGTTTAAGTCTGTCTGTGTGTGTGTGTGTGTGTGTGTGCGTGTGCGTGTGCGTGTGAAAACACAACACAGAGCCTGTTAGATCTGAGGTTGAAGCATACATCAAAACACCTGTCATCTCACAGATCCTCTTTGATCAGAAATCGGTCCGACTAGTGTTTCAAAGCTCCGAGCCACACAGACACCACGACTGAAGCTAAATGGAAGCATCCTACACGGCTTCTTTATATCTAAAAAAATGTCATATTCCTCTAAAGATAACAGCATGGGAACAAACAGCATGAAATAATTTAAGCTCTGCCTGCTATAGAAAAGGATAAACTGAAAAAAATTGTAGTGTCTGCAGTGTTTATAAAGCTCCACTTGTCAGTCTTTTTCTCAGTGAACTCAGTTTTTTTTTTTTTTTAAATGGGATTTTTTCTTTTTTTAAATCACACCAATACTACACTAAACATAAAACCCTTCATTTAGGCTCTACAGGTGGTACAGTGGCAAATGATCATTTTACAAAGAATTTTTTTCTCAATTATAGATGCATGGTGACATTTGTGCCTTCTCACATCCTATACAATGCACCAGGGTTAGAGATGACTCTCTGAGCTTTGCAAAAAAAAAAAAAAAAAAGATTTTATCTGATAGACAGCAACCTTCACTCACCACAAGCCCAAATCAGTTCAAAATGGTAAACAACAGCCAACACCTCCTCCAGAGGTCACATCCAGTCCACGACCTGTACTGGATGACAATCCCCTCTTCTCTCGTTCCAGTTTTATCCACTCAATGTTCCCTCTGAGCTACCCAACAAACTAAAAACACCTCAAGTGTAATCTAGATGTAAAACAGGTACCTCTTTTGAAGGACCATCTCTTCATCCAGAGTTTGGAGAAGGAGGGCCAGGAGTTGTTAAGAAGAGAGTCCGCCATACGAGTAGCGCAGTGGGGAGGCCAGCTGGAACTGGAGCTCGCTCACACTGGAGCTCTGGCACCCAGTGAGAAGAAAGGGGTGGGGGGTGGGGGAGAGAGAGGAGGGACGGAGGGAGGGGAGAAAGAGAAAAAGAGGGAGAGAGAGTCCAAGAGAGCTACTGGTTGGGATTACCTCCCCAAAAAAAGGACAGAAAAGAAACAGGAAAGCAACAAAAAAAAGGTGACAGTGGGAAGAGAAAAGGAGGCATGAAAATGTTTTGCTTTGGATATGTGAACATTTTTGTCATGATGCTTTCATCAACTTGTCAGGATACAGTGTACGAGTGGAGTCACTCCAAACAAGGTTTTAAGCTTTAGGTTTTACTTTAAGACCATCAAGAGCAGGTGTTAGAAAACAACAGCTTCAGGTACTCAATTTATATGTTCTAGTGAACAGTGGATCTCGTAGTTTCTTTTTTTTTAACGATTGGGCATTTAGTTTTTATGGGACAGGTGAAGACATGAAAGGGGAGAGCAAGGGGAAATGACATGCAGCAGAGGGCCGCAAGTCGGAGCCGAACCCGCAGCCGCTGCGTCGAGGAGTAACCTCTATATATGGGCATGCGCTCTAGGTGACGCCCAAGTTTCATAGTTTCTGATAAAAAGTTAAGGCATGTCTTCACTGTAGACATTTTATAAGATGATTGCTGGATGACAAGAAACCAAGGAAGAGGTCAGAAATGGGTGTTTGGGGTGACACCGGGGTGAGCAGAGGGGTAGTAAAGGGAACAGGGTTCAAAATTAGCACCATCTACTAGCCAAATGCTGGTGAAATATGCAAGTGGCTGGTAGATTTGCTTCACTCACCAGCCAGAAAAACAATAGTAATCTATTGTAATAATTGTAAACCCTGAAAGGGAGGTATTGTATATTTTAATAGTCTAAGATCTCAGAAATGTCAGAAAACATGTTATACTGTTCCAGACCAGTTTAAAGATGCATTTTTTAAGGAAATAAGGCAGAAAAAGAGAAGGAAGTATACGCAATGAAAGCATAGGCCAATGATACATGCTGTCTTTTTCTTTTCTACTTATTCTGAGTCACAGTGGCACGAACCACTACATCTTCTGGGAAGAAGTAAAGCAAGTAAGGTCTTTTAAAAAGATTAAAATAACTGTGTAGAGGAACGATCACCACACAGCACACAAAGAAAGTGTAACTCTAACTGCTCCAGCTACAAGACACAGAGGCTGACAATTGTTGCAACCATTGCGCTTCTTAATTTGCACAAGTGTAACTACGGATGACTGTCAAGTTCAGCTCACTGCACATCAAGTGGAAAAGTCTTCTCAAGTTCCCACAGACAGAGAAGGCAGAACACTGGCACAGAAAAGGCGAGTTATGATGTCCTAAAACGGAAGTCTACTGCATAAAAACACCTCACACTTTAAACAATGCATAGACAAATGCAAGGAAAGAACTGGGCCTTCGTGTGTAGATCACAGTTTGAAACTCCAAATTCAAAAAAAGCAACATAAACTCTACTTACATTTGATGATAGGTAACAGATGGCAGCATGTAAATCTTCTCTGTTCACCTAAACAAAGTAGAAGAGCAGAGAAAAGATGGTTTAAAGTCCTTCAGGCCTGACGGTGTACGCTCTATGTTCACACTGACTCACAGAGAGCCAGCAGCCAGCCACAGGATCTCAACCCTGCTTCCTCTTTTTCTCGTTATTTGCAGCTGAGAACAAAGTGCTGCTGAATGGCCCACGCATACAGTTTCACACATCGCCGCTGCTTTAAAATGTGTCGTGGCAGCTCACACATTCGATGGTAGCACAGCACTATAGGATAAGTGTACGTTGTGAAATCTTCTGCTGACAACCAGTGACCTATTGGCAATAAACCTCACAGACTCTTAAAAACATTTTTGTTGTGACAGATAAATTCCACTAAACTGAAAGCGATGCATTCGTGATTTAGTGCACACGTCAGTGAGTTGTAGTGTTATCTTATGACTTCCATTAGTCTGATCTCTATTCTTGTGTTGTGCATCTTCATGTTTTGCAGCTTTGTGCTCCCCCTGCACAGCCCTGAGGAACTGGGTTAGGAGGAACTAGCTGTGTTTGTAGTGGTTACAGTCAGAGCATAACTTCATCAGAATCTCACGTTGATGCACGCTGTATCTCTGCTTCTCATCTTTTATTCTGAGATCTTACGGTAGTGTGTGAATGAACGCAGAGGCTCACATGAATTAGCTGCCAGTCCGGATGTTACGAACAACTTTGAATCTGAAATACAATTCACAAACAGTGAGGAGGGTACGGGCTTACAATGCATGAAAAAACAAAAATTTACAAGGTGTGGTAGAATTTAAAATTGTTGAAAAAAAAAACATTCTACAATAAATACAAAACAATATTTGAAATATAAAAATAAAAAATATATTGCATTCTGATCAAAATTGCCAAGTTTAAGGTTAATAGGTTGATTCCATTCTTTCTTTTGCAATTTAAAGAGAATTAAAATGACAGGGAGCCCGTTTGAATATTTGACTCACTGGGAAAATCTGGGCAAAGGAAACACTAACCCTCTCAACTACTGTCAAGATGCCCTTGAGCAAGGCACTAAAGTCGTGTGATCTGATCATGCAGCAGCAAGAGGTCTATGGGTAAACTTAGTGAGGACAAAAAAGCACGGTGTGCAGTGGATGTAGGATGTAGTAGAGTATTCAGAGCTTTTACTTAAGTAAAAGTATCAATAACAGAGTTAAAAATACTCCATTTCAAGTTTTACTTACTTTAGGTAGTAAAGTAAGTAAAAGGTACTTTAAGTATTATCAGCAAAATTTATCAAAAGTAAAAGTACTCATTTTGGAGCCCAAATGGCCCCTACCATACCTATTATATCATGTGGATTATTATTACAGAAGCATTATCTTGTAAGCAGCATTTAAATGTAGCTGGTAGTTTTCTGTAAAGCAGTGCAATCATATTTATAAGGTCATCTTATATATTGTACATGCAAACCTGTGCTTGTGGTATATACGGTACTGTGCAAAAGTCTTAGGCAGGTGTGAAAAATGCTGTAAACTAAGAATGCTTTCAAAAATATAAATAATGATTGTTTATTTTTATCAATTTACAAAATGCAAAGAGAGCGACCAAAAAAACATCTAAATCACATCAATATTTGGTGTTACTACCCTTTGCCTTCAAACCAGTATCAATTCTTATAGGTACACTTGCAAAAAGTCAGGGATTTTGTAGGATTGTAGTCAGGTGTATGATCAACCAATTATAGTATATAGGTAGTTATACTGCATCAGCAAGGTCTCTCCCAGACAAATATTTCAAAGCAGACTGGTGTTTCAAGATGTGCTGTTCAAGCTCTTTTGAAAAAGCACAAAGAAACGGGCAACGTCGACGATTGTAGACGTAGTGGTCGGCCAAGGAAACTTAGTGCAGCAGATGAAAAACACATCAAGCTTATTTCCCTTCGAAATCGGAAGATGTCCAGCAGTGCCATCAGCTCAGAGCTGGCAGAAACCAGCGGGACCCAGGTACACCCATCTACTGTCCGGAGAAGTCTGGCCAAAAGTGGTTTTCATGGAACAGTTGCAGCCAAAAAGCCATTCCTCCGACATGGAAACAAGGCCAAGCGACTCAACTATGCACGAAAACATAGGAACCAGGGAGCAGAAAAATAGCAGCAGGTGCTCTGGACTGATGAGTCAAAATTTGAAATATTTGGCTGTAGCATAAGGCAGGTTGTTTGCCGAAGGGCTGTAGAGCGGTACAATAATGAGTGTCTGCAGGCAACAGTGAAGCATGGTGGAGGTTCCTTGCTAGTTTGGGGCTGCATTTCTGCAAATAGAGTTGGAGATTTGGTCAGGATTAATGGTGTCCTCAATGCTAAGAAATACAGGCAGATACTTATCCATCATGCAATACCATCAGGGAGGCGTATGATTGGCCCAAAATTAATTCTGCAGCAGGGCAACGACCCCAAACATACAGCCAAGGTCATTAAGAACTATCTTCAGCGTAAAGAAGAACAAGAAGTTGTGGAAGTGATGGCCCCCACAGAGCCCTGATCTCAGCATCATGGAGTGTGTCTGGGAGAACATGAAGAGACAGAAAGATTTGAGGAAGCCTACATCCACAGAAGATCTGTGGTAAGTTCTCCAAGATGTTTGGAACAACCTACTTGCCGAGTTCCTTCAAAAACTTTGTGCAAGTGTACCTAGAAGAAGTCTTGACCGCACCGAATATTGATTTGATTTAGATTTCTCTTCTGTTCATTCACTGCATTTTGTTAATTGATGAAAATAAACTATTAACACTTCCATTTTTTTAAAGCATTCTTAATTTACAGCATTTTTTCACACCTGCCTAAGACTTTTGCCCAGTACTGTATAATATAAGCAGTACCTGTCAAACAAATGTAGTGGAGTAAAAGTATTAAGTAGCATAAAATGGAAATACTTGGGTGAACTCTAGCTCACCCAGTAAGAGGGTGCGCTCCATGTAGGCTGAGTTCTTTGCAGCGGCCCGGGTTTGAGTCTGACCTCATACTTGGGCAAATCTAGTTTGACAAAAATAAATACATCTCAAGTTCCATTTAATAGCCGTTTCTCAGAGCTTTCATTAGCATCTTCAGTCTTCATCAGTGAAGTGATAACAATTATTTATATGGTTGTATATGGATAAAAGGGTGAGAATTTTCTGGCTACCTGCCTCAGTTCATAGTTAAGAAGCACGAGAAGACACGTATTCTCCAATAATTTTATTCATAATTTTAATATAAACAATTAATTGTTGAATAATTTACACACAGCAAGATTTTTATTTTCATATCATTGCAACATTTTTTATACATGTCACTACTTGGCTCTCCTTTGAAAACATAGAAAAAATAAATTGTCAAGCGTTCATTTAGTCATGGCACATTTTTGATCCTGTACAATATATATGTATTTCTGTGTCTGAGTGTGTGTCTGTGTGTGTGTCTGTTGTATATGTTGATATATGTGATACATAAAGATAATGGCACATTTGGATCCAGTGTGAGGGATGAAGCGATTTCTGTGGGTTGCAGGAGTTTCGGACTGTACATACACACACATACACCTGCTGTCTGCATACGACCGATGTCTCGACATAATGTATACACAACAAATCCCAAAATTAATACATCAGCATATTCATCGGCAATAAATGACATTAATAAAGAGGTATCCTGCAAGACTACACACAGCATTCTGGGGATCACCTATGTGCACTGAGGAGAGAAAGACTTGAAGGACACAGAGAGGAGGAGCAGCGATCAGAGACAAAGAAAGCTGTGGTAAAGACTTCAACAGAGGACAACACAGACACAACTCCATTGATTTAAACAACATACAGCACAGGGAACAGGATAGCGATAAATATAAGGTATTGGTGTACAAACTGGAGCAGACCACTGGACCGATGACTCTTTAAACTAAAGAAGAGGCTGCTTTTCCTCAGATTGGTCATCTAAAAAACAACAGAAACAACAGGGTCACCACACCTGCAACGCCCCCCACGGTCTATCTTTAAACAATGGCGTCTCTCTCCCTAATCAATAACACAAATATGAACAGTTCATCATAACACTACTGACAGACAGTACTTAATTCATTCATAGCTGAAGGTGTTTTACCTTTATGCTGAGCCTCTTTAATAAAAGGGAATAGTTCAGCATTCTGAAAAATACGCTTGTTCGCTTACTGGCAGAGACAGAGTTAGAGGAGAAGAACGGCGCCACTCTCATATCTGGCCCTTACGTTTATGTTCACATCGCTCGCGTTTTGCAAGAATTGTAAAGCCCCATTACATACAAAGTCAATGTAATAATTAATAAACAAAGTTTATTACACAACAAATACTGCTCGACAGATCCAGGCTTGCTGTTTCCCAGTTTCTATTCTTTGTGCTAAGCTAAAGCTAACTGGATGCTAGCTGCAGCGTTTTATTCCCTCCGCCAAAAAGCCAAGGAGGGTGTTTTCCGTTTGTGTTGTTTGTTTTGCAGCAGGATTACAAGAAAACTACTGGCCCAATTTTCATGAAACTAGATGGAAGGGTGTAGCATGGTCCAAGGAAGAACCCATAAGATTTTGGAGTGGATCCGACACACGAGGCGGATACAGAAATTATTTTTCGTTAACTTTGCGAGCTAGGACATGGACTTGGCGCAGGTCTGCACTCTCCCTTCCAGTTAACAATGTATCTTCTTGTCTAACTCTCGGCAAGCGTGTATCCCAAAATTTCAAACTATTCCAATAACACCTCCAGCTTTACAGTCTAAACTTTAAGATGCATTATTGTTGAACCATCAGTAGGCCTACCAATAGTTTTCTTTTTCTTTTTAGCTTATTCAGGATTTTATCACTCATATTTCCTCTTCTTCAAAAGGATGTGCAGTGGTCTTTTCCAGTTTTTCACATAGCCTACACACACACACACAAAAAAAACATTTGCAAACTAAACAAATGTCTCTTGTCAGAAACAATTTCATACAACAACATCTGTGATAGGTGACATATTTGTGACACAAGAAAGGCTTTATGGGTGACATGCTGCTGTGGCTGGGTGGGGTGGGTGAAATGCATGACAACATTCAGAACATGCATCGGATTAAGAGCAGGGTTCATTGTGAAACGTTTCAGGCCATACACTGTTTGTCTTGTTACACAGGGGTAAGCCCTCAGACTGGATTTGTGCTGCTCCTGTTAAGTACATGGACAGATTTGACTCTGCTCTTTTCTGTGTAGTGGGTTGTGTCATGAAAAAAAAAAAAAAAAAAAAAAAATCTATCTTTTTAAATTTAGAAAAAAGTTATATACACATTGATAACAATGTTAAATTCATAATGTACAAGAGTAGTAAAAGTTTACAGTCAGAAAAAAGTAATTGTATTTGCCCTCCATACTTTGGCTAAAAAAAAAAAAAAAAAATCAACATCTCTAAAATGAAATACTTTTTTCTTTTCTTTAAAACAAAACAATAATACATACAATGCTTTGTTCTCACCCTGCGCTGCATTACTAGCATGCTCTGCCCAACCATGTTTTAGGTCATCAGAGTTCAACAAAACAAACCTAAACTTCACTAAAAGAAATCAATTGCTTTTGTTTTTCAGGGGACCTGCTGCTATTTACAGTTAAGGGCTTATTAATCAGTTCATTTCTTTTAAAAATCATGGAACAACTGAATGCATTTCATATGGAAATCCCCAATTGTAATGCAATCACTTGTTGCTAATCATGGGTTTTTGCATGTGCTTTGGGGCATTGCTGTCAAAACAGACTGATGAGAAGCAAAATCAGTCAGATTCAAATTATCAAGCTATCTGCTGGTATAAATAATTCATTTTCCATGCACAAAGCAAGCCAGAGCTTAGCAGAGTAGAGACTTCAACTGTCATAGAACCCACATTAGTTTTTTTCCCCACCAAGCAGTGAGAATGGTTTTCTCTGCAGTTTCAACTAATGAACACAGAATGCATAAAAACATAATTCCCATGTTTTCATCTCATGTTTGGAGTTGGAAAAATCCTCTTTAGTGATTGGTGGAGACACTGTTTCTGCTCTGAGGGGAGTGGACTGCGTGGGAGGGGTCAAGTGGGTCATTAGCATTGGTCATTAGTCTGAGCAAGGCACTATGGGTCGGGGCCCTGTTTGCTTTGCCACCCCTGACCTGCAACGCTCCCATCCAACCGCTAGATGGCAGTCCACACCACATTGAGAGAGAGTGAGAGTGAGAGAGAGAGAGAGAGAGAGACAGAGAGGAGGATTCCTGATTATATTCAAAGGGGCAGAATGATTTCAGATTTATGAAAAGGTTGTTTGGGTTTTTGTTGTTGAAAACTTGTCCTTGGACTTATCATCTCCGTTTTGCATTTTGCAAGGGTGCTGAGAACTTGCGCTTCAGTCAGAGTAGATAAAAGGTAGGTAGGTAGCTCTTCTTCCTCCTCGTCCTCTTTATCCTCCAACCACAAAGCATTAGGCCGCCTCCCTGAGACGAAAAGTTACAATCTAGAATTCATGTCCGTTAATAGTTCTTATGGCACACAGGATTGTCCCAGTCCAGCTTTTTTTTTTCTTTGCAGAGGGGGGTCCTCCTCTTTAAAACTTTTTAACCAGCCCAGACGTCAGTGTCCTGATCAGCTAAAAAAAAACAAAAAAAACAATCCATGGCATTGACAGAAAATAAAGGTTATTTCTTGATATTCACAGTAGAAAAAATATACATACAAAACAAAAATCAGAACAGAGAAATAGACAAATAAACCGACAACGAACGCTAACTGTTTTGACCACAAAGAGACAGATTGATAGACTGAAGAAGAAGAGTAGGGCTTTCTGCCAGACAACAGGTTTAGTCTAGAGGTTACTTTAAAAAAGCATGAGGGTCCAGGGCTGAGCTTAGTTAGCATTGGCTGCATGTAGGTTATCACAGATATGCATTTAGAGCCAAGAGACTTTCTTTTTTTTTGGACTCATGCTAATGTCACATCCCCAGAAACCAGTACAGCCACTACTAAATACAGTCTAGAGGATTGGTGTATATGGAAAGGGGGAATACGCACAATAAAGCTACGCTGCATCTTCCAGCACACAGGGGAAGCTTCTTGGGAGAAATTTTATAAACTGAAAATATATAATGCCAATTTACTGCCTGATGTTGCACATTTAAGAAGGTGGGGTAAAAAAAAGGAGGAATAATACTTGTTTATCTTGTAAGTTTAGCCCTAAACTCTAAATCAAGACATTTTAAAACAAAGGGCCAGAATATGACGCTCCCAACAATACCCACATACTGCAGGGGTCGATGACGGCTTCCCCCGAGACACAAGAAGAAGAGAAAACCGAGAAACAAAGGAGGCAGAGGGGTTAACCACAGGGGAAGGGAATTCATCAGCAGTGTTGGTAATGTACGATAAAGTGATATTATTTGAAATCATGGGATATTGAGAGACTGACGGGGATGATTTAGGACTGATTTAGACTGATTCCTCCATATGCACTGAGGTAGACTGTGGCCAAACACAAAGATGACGACAATTACTTACTAACTAACTAACTAACTAACTAACTAACTAACTAACTAACTAGCACTCCTGCTGCTCACCAACAGCTACTCCAATTGTACAATAATAAACTAGGACTTTACATTGCTCCACTCTCACAACACCTTAAAAATGCTTCACTAAAAAGCTAACTGTGTTCTTCTTATACAATGATAATGATCATAATAAAATAAATATCTGGTATTTCAAAGATATGGGCACCATCTTAATTAAAAATTGCATATGCGTGTGAAGACCACCACAAGATAAGCAACCTAGGTCAAGGTGGAAACAAGAGCTATGTCCCACTTCCATACTAAATCCTAATTTTAACTGGGTATGCTATGTAGTGTAAACAAAGATGTCCTAACTGTCAAAACAGTTTACTAGTAAGAGAAAAGTGTAGTATTAGTATAGTGTGGAACTGCAGCACAGCTAAGGTCCACCCTTTTTCTGTCATGTACGCAAAACTGACGGGCATCAGATTCTTTCTTTTTTTTATATATCTTTTTTTCCGCTTTTATTTTCCAAACTATGTCACAGATTATTTACAAAGTATAAAAGCCCAAGATTGTAACTCTTCAGAATAATTAGCTAAAATCGACATCACAACCTCAGGCGCCTCTGGGTGCACAACAGCACAGACTCTGGCCAATCCACAGTGTTGCCGCTAAAGCACTAGGTGAACGTTGGTGTTCAAACCTTAAGCTGGCAACAAGCTCAAAAAAAAAAAAAAAAAAAAAAGCTAAATAAAATAAAACTGCCCCAAAGAACAGCAAAGAACAAAGTTGTAACCCTAAAAACATAAATGTATATGCAGCTTTGATTTGTATCCCTATCCCCTCTATGCCTCATAAGAAGATACAGAGAGAGCACAGAGGCCTGTGTATGTGTGTGTGTTACTAGCCGATATAACTAGCCTGGACGTGGCTCTTTGAGAAGGCACTGGTAAAATATGGAGGCAGCTTCTCTGCTTTCTCTGACTCTGATTCTGTGGGTTCTCACTGTTGACAGAAAGTTGCCAACACTTTGGCTATACTATAAGTGCTGAATGCTGTTCGTCTAGATTGGCAACCACGCCGGTCTGTGTCCAGATAAAAAAAAAAAAAGAAAGTCTGCTGACTAACACCTCCCATGTCATCGACTAGTGAGAGAGGAGCGCTTACAGAGCATCTGCTGTGAAACTGATGGCCTTTGGGCTCTGAATAGTGAATTAATGATCCTAAGAGACACAATGAGGGGTCAGCAACTAACTTTTCTGTAGCTTTGTGTAAGGGTACAGTTGACAGGAATGTTTTTGATTCCTGGCAGGAGGGGCAACCTTCAGATATTTGATAATTAAAAAGAAAAAACAAAGTCTTTCATGTTTATGTGTTGAATCTGATGGAGTGATGGTTTCAGGTTTGCCAGCAGGCAGGCAAAGTGTATGTGTAGGGGGGGGATGAGGGAACAAGCAGTTCCAACTAAATCCTGGAATGTCAGACCCGAGTGAAATAGCTGCTGCACACCATGTCCTGACTGCTGCACACCATGTCCTGACTGCCTAACTACATGTGATAGCAGAGAGAATAACAGGATTAACAATCTTTCACACACTCCCTGTCTCTCTCAGAAAGAGAGAGAGACACACAGAGAGAAACTACCTCTCTCCACTACCTGCTGTGGACTCTGAACACAGTTGGAACTTTCCGTATTTCTTTCCAGTCCCTTGACTACAAAATGTGGAAATTTCCAACAGCCTGATTTGGAGCAATGAGTTCAGCAACCAACGGGAAGCCTCAGGAAGACTGAGGGAGAGTGTTCAGGAGGTGTGTGCAAAACTACAATGAGAGGGGAATTTAATAGAACCTTCCATCTAACACTGAGGCCCTGAGCTGAGCTCCCAGGTCAGATGGGAAGGGAATGCAACCGTCTCTTTATATTAAAAGGGCGTTTTTTGTTTTGTTTTGTTTTTTTTTTACAAAAGGGCCTCATCATTTTACTTCACTTGCATTTGTTTTAGAGCTGGTGTTAATTCCCCACCCTGCCCTGATCCAAGCAGCACCGACTGAAAAACCATCACTGTTACGCCAACATGAGGAAGTACAATCACCAGGCAAAGGACAAGCTCTCCACACTCTCTAGCCTCACTGACGACCAGCACAATCACGTGAAGGACATAATAAACCTGCGATAACAAACACATGAAGAGCTCAGCTACAGTGTGATCTGACCAGAGAGAGACCGCAGACAGAGAGACAAACACACATCAGGTGCACTTTCACCTAGAAATACCTCATTCCCCTTTTATAAAGCTTTTTTCTTTTTTTTTGGTTATTTCATTGTTTGTTTTTTTCCATTGTTGTAGTAAAGTTGCCTACAAATATTGGCAGCTCTCAGTGGGAACAACATTTATACAAAAAAAAAAAAATGATTAGGTGAGTGGACAATATTTTGGGTCTTTCTCCTTTCCCATCCACATGGAAAGAGAGCACTGGGGAACTGGAGGCCTAAGACAAAGAGAGCACTGATGGTAGATTAGTGTGATTTCTGGGGCTATAAAAATACGAAAAATAAAAAACCAGAAAAATAACCTGGCAAAACAAAATACTAGCAAAGCTTCTGATGAAAAATATTACAAATATGAACTATTTACAAAAACATCAAAATGTCATATATTATATATGAAATATTGGTACATAAATACCAATATTCCATATATACTATATATATATATATATATTTATATAATTCTATACCCACTAAAATATATCAAAGCAGCAGCTATTGGTCAGTCTGAGGAACTCTTTTGTCCAATTCTTAACTGTTTAAATATCCTTCAGCCATAATAGTGAGGACACAGAGATAAAACTGAGAAAGAGAAGAGGAAAAGAGAAGAAAAAATAATAATAAAAGCAAATAAATTAAAACTATTCACCAAACACCCAACAAATCTGTGTGTAGTTTGGAATTCTGCAGAACCAAAAAAATACAAACAAAAAGAACACATTCCTCTAGGAATAGATGTTTGTTCTATGATCAAGTCTTTGAAAGACATCCCACCGTTCCAAACTGATTAAGTCATTGTTCAAAAGGAAATTAGTATAAGCGCTGATAGACACTTCTCTTTGTTTATAGGCCACATACAAAAAGGCCACTCTCTGAGTAACAAGATTTCACTTGCAGGGGGAAAAAAAAACAAAGCACAGAAATGTGGAACTACAGATTGGTGAGGAGAAAAGGAGGGACAAGTCTTGAGGAGGTTGAGCATAAGCAGCCTTCTTGGTTGTCTAAGGTTTGTTGTGTTCACAGTTTTTTTTCTTTCTCCGTTTCCATCACAAGGAGTCCAGGAAACGTGGCAATAGTGAAAAACAATAGATAGGTAATACGGTAATAGAAAGTCCATGTGTTGTGGGAGGAAGTTAAAAAAAGAGTTACACCATGTTTGCATCCTTCGCATGCCTGTGTGCGGCAGCCATGAGGAAGAAAATAAAAAGTCCTGAGATCTGTGTCTTTTTTGAAGGGCTTCTCCAAGAATAAGAAAATCATTAGAAAATGATGAGAGGAACATAAGAGATACAGAAACGAGTTATTTTAGGAAACAGGAAATGTTAGGAAGGGCTGGATCTGGGCAACGATAAGATTCGTCCGTTTTTCTTGCCACCGTTCATGTGTGTGTAGGGGACATGCTCCTCATAGTTCCCCCTGAGGGCCACCGAGGGCCCGCTGTCCCTGCCTAAGCTCTCCTCTCTCTGGGAGTATGACGACGGGTCCAGTGGGATGCTCTCCATGTTGTCTAGGTCCAGGTCATACTCCTCTGTTTCAGGGACTTTGTTCTCCTCGCTGTAGAAGAAGGAGCACTCCTGGAAAGACGGGTGCAGGTCCTCCCGCAGCATCTCGATGATCTCGTGGAACAACGGCCGCATCTTGGGGTTGTACTGCCAACACATCTGCATTAGGCTGTGCCTGGAAAAGGGGATAAAGAGGCACAAAGCTTTAACCCTTTAATGCAAGCCTAGGGTGCCCAGAGAGTGTGCTACCCTTGACTATATTATCCCATCTAATCCATTCATTTCATTCAATTAAGCACTCAACTCTTGAAAAAAAAAATTCTCCAGACACATAATGGGCCCCATGAGACAAAATGTATGCCTTTTGATGCAACATAAAAGGTATAAAGACGTTTGTGATAGTGGTACAAGTTTGTACCAACTCAGCATCAGATTAAGGCCCAGTAGCAATCTTCCATGCTGTAGCGAGCAGTAGGAAACTACTCCGGATTTACTGTTTGACACTTCAAAGTGTCTATCAGCTGAAAAAGCTACCTTAAAACTTTAGTAGAGAAATTAATTTCCGCCTATGTCAATGTGCTCCAAACAGATCAGTTTTTACCATAAAAGTATAATCACAACTATAATTGTGTCCCCGACAAAAAAAAATGTAATAGAAGTCATCAAGATGATACGTTCTATCGGAGATACTGTGGCACATTATCCAGACAAAATATAGTTGAAGTATAAACATAGGTGCCAGTCGTGTCTGTATTGACTCACATCCTCTCGGGGCAGTTGTCTGGTCGGTCCAGGTATCCTCCATCCATGACAAACTTTAAAACCTGTTCGTTGGATAGACCCTGGTAGGGCTGCTCTGCTAGCGTATTGATCTCCCACAGCACGACGCCAAATGACCTGCAGACACACATACAACCACATGTGATCGAAAGGGCACCGGTAATCTAATTAGGATTGATAAGACTGCACAACAACTGCCGAGGTGTGATTTACCAGCAGTCAGAGTGAGCAGTGAAGACTCCGTCCTTCAGAGACTCTGGAGCCATCCACCTGACAGGAAGCAGGCCCTTTCCTCCTTTACGGTAGTAGTCAGTCTCATAGATGTCTCGGGTCATACCAAAGTCTAAGAGAGAGAGAGAGAGAGAGAGAGAGAGAGAGAGAGAGAGAGAGAGAGAGAGAGAGAGACTCAGTATACCTTAATGGTTAAAACACAGTAAAACAGATTCACCTCCATCATCCTCCATGTTGATTTGGAAATGGCGGCCCGCCATGCCAAAATTTCTGCCGCCACGGTATCAGAAATAGGGCAGACGCACAATGTAGTTGCGGTTGCCTTTTAAATGATCCTGCCTGTTGGAAAGCCTGAGAGAGAACAGACCTCCCCCCAGTGCTAAAAAAAAAAAAATCCTAAAGGAAACACTGATAACACACAACTAACGGAGATGAACTGGAAAACAAAACAAACACAAGCCACAGTACCTCCAATCTTGACGGTGAAGTCCTCTGCCACCATGCAGTTCCTGGCTGCCAGGTCTCTGTGGACAAACTTCTTGGCGTTGAGGTAGGCCATGCCGTCTGCAATTTCTGCAGCCATCTGGATCATCTCCTTCAGCGTAGGTGGTGAACGGCCTGTGGGGTTGTTCTACAAAAACACACACACACAGACGCACAAAAAAAGAACGTGTTAAAGTCAGTGATGTGTTTACATCAGAACTAAGCATCCTTCAGCTGTAATGATCTCCACCTGAAGAGATTGCATATCTGGGAGACATACCTCAGAGTCCGGCCTGAGACCACGCAGGTAGCTCTTCAGGTCACCGTGGGTCATCAGCTCCATCACTACCAGGGTGGGCTGGCCTTTGGACACCACACCTAACAGACGGACCTACATAGAGAAAAATAAAGAAAAACACACATGGTCATACACACATGCACTAAACAATATTTACCCTTACATTGATTGACTACCAACATTAGTAAACACTTCTCCTTAACAAAAATCAGTCCTAAACTTTCTTGTTGGGATGTAAATATATATATATATATATATTTTATGTATAATGAATGACTCCATTAAAGTTCAGGTTAAACTGCCCAAAGAGTTTTGGTCACTTTGATATATGGGTTATTACATATAAAAAGGACTACAATTCCCACACTGTTCATCACTAACTGTGGTTGTTAAAACCCTCAAATCATAAAAAATAAAAAGGTATCCTCAATTATTTCACATTTAAGAGAAACATTCCTGCTTTTAACCAAACTTTTGCCACTATATCAACTCTCTCATCATCCGTGGGTAAATAATAATAATTCCCCTCGTACATCTCAACATGATTTTACAGCTGACAGCACCGCATATGGCAATTTAATTGGCTTAAGCTTGATTTATGGTTCTGCGGAGGCTCCATACAGAGCTTTCGCCGTAGCCTACGTAAGTGGCCGGAAGTTTATACTTATGCGTTTGTGTGTGCGTCGATCTCTTTAAGAGAATAGAAGGGCCGGCATGTGTGTGTGTGGGGAGTTTGTGGAAGAGCGAGTGAGAGTGACGGTGATTCGCTTCGGAGCGTGTACCGACTCTAGAGTCATAATGAGAGAAACAAAGTGTCTCCTATGTGCTTTCTGACCACGGTGAGAAATCTGTAGCAGGAAAAGTTAACCCGCTCCTTGATTTCATGTTGTTTATGGAGAAGGAGAACCCGGTAATGAGCAGGGGGAAATGCAACGCTACCAAGCCACGGTCGAGCGAGGAGCAACGTGTCGCCGCGACGTGTAGTTACATGTTTAGAGAAGTGTTTGTCAGGCTAAAGCGTAGGTGTCCGCCGTAGGGTCCTTACCTACGTACGTAGCCACGGCATCAATTTAAAGCAGAAGCATGAATCGGTCTTTACTAGGCTGTTTAATGAAATTATATTGGTAGGCAAAATTGCTTTCCAAGTGTAAACTTTTTTTTTTGGAGTCAAACTGTGTGTCAATATGGCAGTATGAACACAACAAGTCATGATTCTATGAGTCATACATTATCATGCTGGTTTCAACAACATGACAAGTGCATGGATATCAGCTCCAGGGTGCCTGTTAGAGGTTTGAAAACAGATTTCTGTGTCGTACCACGTGATGACAGCTGAACGCCTTCATGACGGAGGCTTCGTTGAGAAACTCGATCCTCTCGCGCAGGCTGGCCGATTCATTGACTGTCTTGACGGCTACGCGTGTGTCCGGGTCTCCTTTAATGATGTCTTTGGCAATTCCCTCGTACACCATGCCGAAGGAGCCCTGACCCAGCTCTCTGAGCACCGTGATCTTGTCCCGGGGCACCTCCCACTCATCAGGAACATACACTACACAAAGCAAGACACAAATCACCATTTCAATTCAGTGAATCATTCACAAATCATCATGAGGTGCCACTTTATCTTTTTTAAATACAGAAAAAGCCCAACAACGTTGTACTTCCCATTCTTAGCAGTTATGTCACAATGCTTTTCTTACCATCATTGGTGCTGATGTACTCAGGGTTTGAGGAGGCGATAAGAGGTCCTGTCGGGCCTTCTGTTTGCCTGTAACACAACCACAGAAAGGAGATGTCGAAAACTGTAATAAGATGTGAACTTTCTCCAGGTTGTCAGGACCTTCTTTTAGAATCTGTCTCGTTCATTTGTCCTGTCGCATACTCCTTATAGCTAGTGGGCTCAAAGTATTCAAACTGAACACCCTCTACTTTAAGTCCCACTATAGGTTTATGAACAAAATAAGCACCATTCCCTTGTTGATGTCATATGGTGTAATCTGCTCAGTTTATGTATCCAGCGGGGGGTGGATCATCCTGATAGGCAGCATGCCAGTCAAAGATCTTACCTCTTCTTAAAGATCACAAAGACTCCACATCCCACGAACAGCAGCAGGATGAAGCAGATTACTGGACCCATCACAATCCAAATTAAACCTTGATCCGCTGTAATAAACACAGAAGTCATTGGTCAGTTCACTTGGGAGATTGCATGTGTATGAATAGGAAAGACAGATCTGCATTAAAGGCCAATATTATGTTTAACAATAATAAGCGGAAATAGGCCTTGGTTGATAAATATCTTGTAATATTTCTGAACAAGCAGTTTATGAACTTTCAGATTCATGTTGAATAATGCAAGACATGCAAGTTCAGTTAAGTCAGACATATAGCCTCTGGTCTTACGATTGGGCATGAAGAAGTGAGTGGTTTCTGTAAAAGAGCCATTTTCTGCCAAGGAGGTGGCGCGGACCCTCACACTGTAGTTTCCAGGTTGCACAAGCGAAAGCTTCGTGCCACCTGACTTGTTGTAGGCTGGCCCTGACACACAAGCTGTGTGAACCTGGGGAGAAAAAATAAACAAAAAACACTTTGAGATATGAGATATCACAAGGAATAATGACAAGTGCTAAATATTATTCTAAAATGTTTCTTTACTAGAAAAAAAAAAAAGTCTACCAGAGTTTCTACCAGAGTTGTTGGAACCCCCTGTGATGGCAAACGGGCTGCAATGTGTGTCTCCCCTCTCTCTCAGACAGAGCAGGCGGAGCGCACTTGTGGCATCGATCTGGGTTTTACGCACGATCTCGCGGGGCTACAGGCTTCAATTCAGCTGTTCGTTTCCTGGACTAATCCTCATAAGGGGGAACCTGTAACAAAGTCTCCCGCTGGGTGGTGGAGGCTATTGCCTTGGCTTATACGCGTCAGGGGCTTTAGCTTCCCGCGGGTCTGTGTGCGCACACAACTTGTGGCTTGGCCGCATCCTGGGCCCTATTCAGGGGTGTTTCTGTTCGGGACATTTGTGCTGCGAGCTGGTCCTCGCCTCTCACTTTTGTCCGCTTTTACATGCTGGACTCAGCCCCATGCGTGGTGCGCGCAGTGTTGGAGTCCTAGCTGGAACAGGGTGACTCTCCTGCAGGTTGGTGGACACTAGATAAGCTTGTCTGGCAATTCCAGAGCTACCATATCCCACAGTGAGACAATGAAATGAATATTATGAAAAAGAACTTAAGGTTATAATAATAACATTAACAATATCTTGCTGGGCCGGTGAGGTTGTTTATCTTGAATGGCGCTGTGCCATCCACACACACTATTTATGGTAGGTGGCACTACCTGGTGCAGACAGACACGCATTCACCAGCCAATCAGGATTTGCGCAATGAGACAAGTGCTTCTGAGGGTCGAAGTGAGGCTTACTCGCATAGTGAGACATCTCACTCATATTACTCAAAGAACCAGGGTTATGATTATAACCTTAAGTCTTCCTTCCTATGGTAACAGAGCTCCTACTGGTTCCTAGGGTCAGGCAGTGCAGCAATGAATCGTAATGAGAGATGAATTCTCACATTTACGTAAATAAACAACAACAACAACAACAACACACACTTACAGAATCAAGAGATTGTGTAAGTGACGAGAACTTCTGCACACAAACACACAGAAATAATAATATACAAACACACACAGCAGAAAATGTCAACACACAGTGATAGCATTGGGAGTTTGTAAACAAATATGTCCTTTGTTCTTCTTTCCATATAAGGGAAAAGACAGCAAACCTTTCTTGCCTGCCTCCACTCGCCACAGTTTACGAAGATCACTCTCAGACTCTATTTCTTCCTTCCTTCATCCATGTTTTCTTATGCACCTGCCTGCTCTTTAAGCCCTTTGTGTTTCTCCTCCCTTCAGAGCATATCAAGATCACTTTTGCTTTCCTCCCTCACTCCTGTGTCCTTCCGTTTAGAAAGCCTCCTTCCCCCGACTTTCCCCTGCATCCTCACTCTCAAAGTTCGTTGATGGTTGATACTGACCTCTGTGTCTCCAACCTTCCTGTAGAACACCTCGTACAGGATGATGAGGCCGTTAGGGGAGCGAGGTGGATTCCATTTAATCAACACATAGGGAGGCTCGGCTTTCACTATCTCATGGGTCACAGGGCCTGGGATGTCGTCTGCTTTCTCTGTGGGTACCAGACATAAAGACAAACACTTAACACGTGCATTATAAAGCACTGCATTTCCACATTGTTCTTAGTTGGCTACTTGTCTCTGATTGCCCATACAAACTGTGCATTTTAATCATCATGAAGGTTTATAACCATTATAATCATCATGAAGATTTTATTGCAGGACCATTTGATTAGACTGCTTTTGTTCTTCTGTAGGTGTACCTTAAAAACTGGCACCTGAGTGTGTATACGTGTGAGATTTGTATTTGTTCATACCCTCCGGCAAAGTTCGAGCACTGACATAAGCAGCCATGCTACAGCGTTTGAGGTCTGTTGGATGGTTGCAGGCCATGATCTCTATTTTATAACTGGTAAAGTGTTGCAGGTTGGAGATGACTGTAGACTCCTTTGAGAACACTTTCAGCTCCACCTTAGGAAAAAAGACGAGAAAGATGCAATTACGCCACCAGTGTCAGTGATTTGTGGTCACACTCAAGTCATATATACAAAACCATTTATTTTTGTTGGAAATACCAATTGTCCTCACACCACGGTCATGTAAAAAAAAAAAAATAATAAAGTTTATATATTGACTGAATCACAATATGGACAATGTTTATATAAAATAAAGCATAAATAGCATATTCCATTGCTTTCTTTCTGGTAGTGACAAAAACTAAAATATGTCATGTGCTTTCACTGGTTCAATATGTGAGTTAGAGGCTAACGTATTTTAATTGCATTAAATACCAAAGTTAAAAGGAATTTACAAATATGGAAATACATTATACTTCAGGGGACAGATGTCACTTTTTTTTGCAGATTTTGAGCAAATTGTAAAGGGGATCAGTTATTTTCTTATTTTACATGTGCGTCTTAAAACTGGAAATCTAGGATGGGGAACAACAAATCAGCACATGCGTTGACACAAGAATGACAATTCTGTATAGTACAGAAAATCTAAAGTGTTTGAGACCTTAGATCCCTCCTTGTCCTCGTCTTTGTCTTCTGGGGTGGCTGTGGTGGAACTGAATGCCAGACTGGGGGCTGTGGTGAGGAAGAAAGAGGGTAGGGTGGCATTGGCAACTCCCACTGAGCGTCGGCGACGAGAAGGTCTGGACAAACAGAGCAACAAGGTGAAGCAGTAAGCAAAAGTTAGGTAAAATGAACGCAGTCCTCTAACATGAATGGCTCTCAGACAAAGTCTGGATAAATTATCAACACAAAAGTCAGAAGCATTTCATGTGAATTTGATCCAGGCAGATGGAGCAGTAGTGTGGAGACAGCCAGCAAGGACCTGTGCTCACACTAACTTTTACAGTGTGTAGCAAGTCTGACTGCATTACATTTATCCACAAATACCACCTAATGCCCTGCTGGAAAAGCTTCCAACCCTCACCACTGGGTGGAGCTAATGTGCAGGTCCACTTTACTCTATAGTTAGGAGTGTAAGCCCATCACAAAAGGCCACAAAATTAAACCAATTGAGACATAAAAGACGTGAGTGCACCTCTGTGTAAGGACGGGTAGTAATCACTGTCTATGAATTAGAATACTATATTCCTTCCTTCCAGAATGACCACCATTAAGAGTCATTGAGTATTACACTTCACCCCAAGCAGCTGCATTGAAGCCTGTCGTTCACTGTACAGGGAAGTGTAGTTAATGTTACAAAAAAATATTCTTTTTTTTCCTGTATCCCATTGCCTGATGGATAAAGAGAGCACCAGGAGTTCTTTGTGTACTTCGGTGTATGGAGCTGACCTTGGCCAATTCAACAGCATGGGTTCAAAATTCAGCTGAGGTGTGTGTGAGTTTGAGTGTTTGTGTGCGTCCAAATGGCAGTCTGACTGCACCCCTGACTGGCATGAATGATAATGGGCACAGTAATCACTCCCCTGGTGAAGCGGAGGGAGAGACTGTGGGTGTTTGTGTGTGTCAGGGGAGAGGGTAGGGGCACCGCGGGCCAGACAATCAGCACCTCCCACCCTAAGCCCCCCACAGTAGTGCCCTGTCCAAAAACCAAAAAACAAGGGTCTACATAAACCACACACACACACACACACACACACACACACACACACACACACACACACACACACACACACACACACACACACACACACACACACACACACACACACACACACACACACACACACACACACACACAGAGCTGTTTTGAGACACACATCATGGTGGAGGGACAAAAGAGGAGTGATGGAGTCTGGCTGGATAGAGGGGCTCCAGTGTTGCTGCTGCACTGCCACAAACGTTGGTGCTATGCTTAGTGTGATGCTAAATGTTGTGAATTTTGAATGTATACAAGCTTTTTAAACAAGCATAAAGTTCATTAGAAGTTGTGACCAAACCGCTGTACAGTGTGTGACTTTAATGTGGCCACTGTGAAAGAAAGAAGCCTAAAGTTGGCTTGGACTTGTTTAAATTGTTCAACCGTTAGCAAGGATGTTCATAAATTTGGTCTAATTATTGATCGCTTGCTTTGACCTGTAGTTTCAGTCTGTATTGGTCGTGGTGGTGTTTAATAACTTTTTAAAATCTTTAGGTAGGCCACTGAGAACGGGTTCTCATTTGCAACGGCGACCAGGCCAAAGCATAAGCGTGCAGGACAACATACAGTTTCACATTCAATAAAATACAGGAATACAAATACAAATCTTGGTGACAACATGCTATATAAACTGCCAAGATTATAATATCGCTGGGATCAACATTTTGGAAATGTTGTCCAGATGTGTTGGTCATGAGCTGTAACATTAAGTAAGTAAGATTATTTTTTTGATTTTCCACCTTTAATTTTTGACAGGACAGCTAGGTGAGAAAGGGGAGAGAGAGGGAGAAGACATGCAGGAAACTGTCACAGGTCGGATTGGAACCCTGGACCTCTGCGTCGAGGCATAAACCTCTCAGTATATATGCGCCTGCTCTACCACAGAGCCAACCCGGCCACAGGAACTGTAACATTTAACTACGATCCAGGATGTGTACCTGCTCTCAAAGACTTCATTGTGGAGGTAGTTCTCAAAGGTCTTGCGATACTCTATCTCCTCCTGCTCCTTCTTTAGCTGGTTGTCTGTCTTGGGGCAGGCGCAGCACCTGCCCCCTGAGTTGGGCTCATCTGTGTGGTTCCACTTCTGCTCATCCTCGCTGTCCAGATGGGTCGGGGTACGAGACGGCAGCTTCATTCCTGGGCAGGAGAAATAGTTGTGAGGGTGAAGTCAGACAAACAAATGTGAAGTGAGCAGCAGCTTATTTGTTTACAAACAGTCGTCTGGGCAGATTTGAATAGACCAACCCGTGGATACCGACCTTGGAGGCAGTAGTCGAACTTGTAGAGGTCCCGATCCTCAGGCTGCTTCCGACAGATGACGCGGTAGTGGGTGATGTTGCCATTGGGATTGGTGGGAGGCTTCCACTTCAGGATGATCTGAGAGGAGGAGTTGGAGTTGGACATGGGGTCCAGAGGCACAGAGGGTTCTGGGGGGGGGGGAAAGGCAAAAGTTAGGACTGCATTGGTGATGTATGACCTTGGGCCGTGTTCAGATCGACTTTAGTCCTTTGTGAAAAAACGCAGCCCTTCATTCATTTGAATGGAGCCAGTCTGCCGATGTAGATAGATACACGCGAGTGCACATTACTGGTAGATTACTTTGTAACCATGAACACTGGATATCTATCGTTTACCATATCATCATCATCACAATAAAGGATCAAATTAATGCTGCAGATGGCAAGGTGTGGGGGGGAGGGGGGCAAACATAGATGCAAACAGATGTAAACAATGCAGGGTTGAAAACACGCAAAAAATGTGCAAATGAATTATGAAGAAGGAAATGTATTCAGCATGTTTGTTATGCCTCAAGGATACAAACAATGTGTTTGGGTGAAAAAGACTAAATTTAAACACAACTGTTTGTTTAGAGTACCTAACATAATGTGTGTGTGCTTTTTTAAAGTAGTGTAACTCACTGGAGGCATTGGTGCGGACGTAGATTATCTCGCTCTTGGCTCCATTAACCTGGTGCTCATCAGATGCAGACAGCTGGGTCTTGACCATAATGGCGTACTGGGTCCAGGGCTTCAATGGTCGGATCAGGTGCCCTGGATCTTCCGCCTTCTTGCTGTCCGTGGAACGGGATGGAGGATCAACATCGGCAATAGCCCAGCTGTTCGAGCCACACGCGTCCTGTCCATCAAACTCCGTCACATTCTTATACGGCCTGGAGCAGATAGAAAAAGAAAGAGATACAAGAGAATTGATCAACAGCTACAAATGAACAGTGATATGTACTAATATAACTCATTTGGCAAGGTAAGGCAATGCAATTTTTTATTTATATGACATGTTTTAGTACAGGTAATATATACTGGGGAGCCAAACAATTAAGTGCTTTAAACACTATTAGTAGAATTTTAAGACTGATTGTGTATTACACTGGGAGCAACAGAAGTGATGTAAGTACAGGAGTAATGCGTCTATTGTTTGGGTACAGTAGTCTAACCTGGTAGAGATCCAGCCTTTCAGAGACGACCTGAGATAAAAATCCTTTAACTTAAGATATATTTTTCAAGTGAGCAAAAGCTGTAAACGGTTAAGTTAGTGACATGACTTTTAAAGTTGAGTCCAAAATAACTCCTGACATGGTCTCTGTACTCCAGAGACAGTGATTCTAGGTGTGAATACATCATAGGTGTGATTGGCATAGGACAAAAAAGCAGGAAAATATACCGTGCACCCAGTAATAGTGTTGTTTTGATGGGTGATTTAGCAAATACAATTACACTTTATGTTGTTTATGTTGCAACAACTAATAAAGACCTAACTAAAGACCAGGGGTAAAATTGGGATTTGTTCTGTGGGGGAGCTCACCTTAGGGGGGTCCGGGGGTATGCCCCCCCGGTAAAAAATTGTGAAAAATAAACCATCAAATGGCACTTTCTGGAGAGTTTTGTGCAAAGAAATGGAGAATAAACTGCAAAACTGCAAGGTTAAGAGCCTATACTTTCCATTGTTGTAGTATCAACAGGTATTAGGGCATTTAGCATTTACATTACTGTTAATCAGTCATCACTTGATTACACATTGTATTACCTTGTTATGATATAAGAAGTGACCCATACAATGTGCCAAACATGTCAATGGACTTGATCCCGACTTGCTCTGACGTCATGCACACGTGGGCAACGATAATCTCACGAGACCAAGGCGGCCGCAGTTCTGAGACGCAAGTAGCACAGCTGCTTTTCACCAACTGCAAGAGCCAGGCGGACGCAGGTGGACCCACTGCATGCTGGGAAACGCCGGCCTCTCAGCTGATCGAACAGCTGATTGGTTCAGAATCGACTCAACATGATGACGTTTTATGTAAACTTTTTTATTGATTTTGAATCGGAGGGATTTTAACTGCGATTTGCCTGATTTAAAGGCTTATTCTGTACAGAACACCTGTTGTGAGGCTGATAGTTATGTTTAGAAGTCAGAGAGACTAAATCTGTTCAGATTACGGATTATCTACAGTCTGTTGTTAATTAAAAACAGCAACAGATCACATGTAGAGAATTTTGACAGCTACTCTGTCATAATAAAATCAACTGGAGACTGTGTAGGAGCTGATATATGGGTCTGATAACATTTTATTAAATCGGAATCGAACCACAGTGTTTGTGTCACTTCCTGTTCAGCCTGAATGCTGCTGGAATCAGCTGGAAAACTGTCCGACTTGAGAGCGGACTTTTGTCACCGCCCCCGGCTGCTGCCGCCTGCTCTCGTCTACTTTACAGGCGAGGCGCAGTTCATCTCGAATGAGCCTATTATGTTTACCAGAGCTATGCGCGCACCCCCCCTTCCCAAAACTTTTTTTGCGGATTTGCATGATTTATGAGAGTCTCATTTTCAGGTCGGAAAAGCTGGAATTCCGGATTTATCAGGAAGAATCACACCCCTGATAAATTTCCTTTTCGAACCAACTAGCATCTCAGTTTTGGCCCTTATTGAGCTGTAAAAGAGTTCACGACATCCAGTAGTTGATATTGATTCAGTTTACAAGCTTAACTAAGCAACTAAGACCAAGCACAGGTCCAAGAATTGACCCCTTGTGGAACCCCTATGAAAATCTTAGTTTCAGCAGATTTAAAGCCACTGACAAGCAGTTAAGAACAGGACCTGTTGGACCAGCTGAATCTTGTTGTCTCTTCATTAAACTATCATTGCCAGTATCAAAAGCAGCAGTGAGATAAAGCAAGGCCAACCATAATGGTTGCTCATCGGGACCCTCTCTTGTCATTTTATTTTATTAAAAAAAAACTTTGGTATGTTTAGTGCCATGGTGTGAAAAAATCCCAGGATTTTTGTCAGATACTTACGCCTCTTTGTAGAGAACCATAAAGCCCAGCAAGTCTCTGAAGTCTAAGGGCCAAAAGGGCTCCCACTTCAACATAATCATATTTGAAGTGGTCTTGATCACGGTGAATTTCAGCAGCTTGGTCTCACCTAAGGGATGAAACAGACGATGCTCAGCACATGCCTTTGGTAAAAGAGCAAATGAACAGTAGAACATCAAATCCCACACTGCTTCTGAGGTATAGACAATCACACCATAATGGTAAGAACCAAAAATATAAGCAGCATTTCTGCAAAAACATCTCTGCATTTTCTCATAAAATGATACATCAAAACATAAAGCTTAAATTTACAAAATGCAAATCATGTAGAGTAAGGATGCGTTTTTTCTATTTTTCCTGAGGGACACGGCTATGTATATGTAGATACAGTATTTTATTTCAACACCTGGTTGCTGTTCAAGCCGCTCTGCAGTTCATTTACTGACAACACTGGGCATAAGGAGTATGTTCCAGTGCAATAGTACGTATATTTCAATACATTCAGCAAATACTGTACGGCTAAAATGAGCAGTAAAAATAAAAGTAACAGCAAACAAATGTTATTATGTTTGTACTGCAAGCACACAAAAAACCTAGAGCAGATTTAAAACCATCTAGAACATTTTAAAATAAATGTAATCAATAAGGTGGTGAACATCAAATGACAATCTCAAATCTGACATTCTGGTTAACTTACAGGAGGCTTGGTCCCCGTTGGTGCGTACAGCAATGTCACTTTTTTGGTTGCGCTCCTTGGTTCCCGTTATCGCCTCCATCTTTCGGATTTCAGACATGCAAAGTTTGGAGTTGTAGTGGAAGAACGTGCGACCACGATGGATGGTCAGGTTGTGCTTGGACCAATCCCACAGCTCACGCAGGTTCTGGTTGTCCAGCGCATAAAAGGAGAAGACACTAAGAGAGACAGAGGGAAGACGGATAAAGAAATGAACACAATGTTTATTTAAATTGAGAGGAGAGGAGAGGAGAGGCTTACTCATTCTCAAGATGCTCCCCCCTAATAATGCGTAGTTTGCGGAGGAAGGAGAGGGACACCAGGGCATAGGCTCTGCGAACAATCAGGGAACCTGTGATTTCCTCAATTTGGCCCAAACTAGCCTCCAACTCAGCTGCAATGTTATCTGCAAGAAGATGGACATTTGGTCATAAAGATAGCCAGTAGGTGATGGCAGAAAACAGACAAATGGTCAGACAAACACGCATTTGAATGTACAAGTGGATAGACAAACTGTATGGCTAGAAGTCCTGACAAAGAGAGAAACGCAGACTTAGAAATGGAGGGAGAGTGATGGAGGGAGAAGGAGACAGACATAGTGTGAGAACCAGAGCTTCTAAAGGAGGCCCAGCAGGTGGTGAGGTGTAGTAGTACTCACTCCCTCCTCGAATCTTGATGTTCATGTTGCCATGGAGTACAGTGCAGCCTCTCAAAGCCTGGGCTGAAGTTACCGAGTCAATCGTCTTATTTCCCACACACAGTTTAGGACACAGGCCTGCACATGGCGAACAGGTCAACCTACACACAAAGAGAGATGTGCACAGATTAGGGCCACACACACACACACACACACACACACACACACACACACACACACACACAATCATCATAATCATAATCATCATAGGAGCTGACAATTGACGTCACAATACTTTGTAACACGCCAAGCTCAGTGTCAGGGCCACTATGAGGCCTCAAAGTAATATTACTGAGCAATGCCTTAATTTGGTTGGTGTCGGGGATGACATGGCATTTTCAAACAACAACAATCTGTTTAGTGGAATTTAACTAATATACATGTATTCTACTCACTGGAATCTATTCTGAATTGTATATGCAGGCAGCTATCTGGCTTCATATTTGAGTTTGTGATGTGCTCATTCTTGTTTTTAGCACTTGTTCCTAATTTTTTGCTCTGTCCTCGGGCTTCTTAAAAACGCATGCTTTATTTGAATTCACTTAATATCAAATAAAGACTTTCTAATAACCAGTGGTAGCAAGATAAGAAATATGTGCTAAAAAAACTAAATATCAACAATAGTGAGCGTTAAGGTTTTTCAAATTGATCATCTCAAATGAGAGACAATCAAACAGAGCCTTGCAATTCAATGAATGAGCTGATGTGAGAGGAGAATCTGTATAATTCTCTCAATTAATTTGATAAGTCCCATAATGAATCTATAGGCTTTTAGGAGTGGAATTAGATCACACGATCTCTCATCCGCATCTGAGCATCCTTCATTTTTATTAGCACTGGGGTATAGAGGAGAGAGCTTTTTCATCCTTTACTTCTGTCGCACATAAAACACACACACACACACACACACACACACACACACACACACACACACACACACACACACACACACACACACACACACACACACACACACACACACACACACACACACACACACACAGAGCAGAATCACAGACAACAAAAACAACATGACTAAAACACCAGCTGCAGTTCCCAACAGGCATTCCTCTGTTTCTCTCTCTCAGCTCTATGAGTGGCGTCCTCTCCCTGCGAACATGTGCTTGTGCACGTAATCATATACACACACGTACACTGAGCAATGGGGCCTTGATAGTGTTGGTTTTCAGGAAATCCATTCACAAAGGCCTTGTCTTGCGAGCAGCCGGGTAACGCCACAAGGAGAAAAGGGACCCGGTGCTTCATTCACAAATGAGCACTTTTTTGTTTTGAAGCCCTCTTGAAAGAACATAATCCCTCTCTTAAATTCCACTTCCAGCCTTGACATCCCTTACCACAATGGTCTGCCTTAGACGTAAACTAAAATGCTGCTTTTGGGTTGGTCGGCTAAACAAAACTCACTCAAAACTTACTCCACTCACACACAAAGGTGTTTTCAGGGGGCTGCTTTGATGTGATGTGGACGTGCAACACAAAGTTGGGTCAAAATTGTTTTCTTGAAATATACATCCACAAAACTCAAAGTAGAGACAATGACATCAAACAGCAGCCTTAACAGGCACCTTTTTAAAGCAGCCATGCCTGGGGAACAGCTAACAAAGGATGCTGTTGTTCGCTGCGGGGACCATGCAAGCTCTGCATGCACTGCCATTTGTAAACTCACCCTGACTTAATTCTATGTTTATGCAATTCTTATTATAATCCCCCTTTCCAGGAAGCACACACACAAGTACATACCATCTCACCCAAACCGTGCCCCTACTTTCCCCCTAAACAGCCAGGCCGTGCTATAGACACCATTCACCATGGTGACATGAAACACTGAGTCCCAGGGGTGTTGTTTTGGTCCTTGTCTGGCTTTTCCTATCCACCCTGAGAGAGCCAAATGACCTATTACACACCTGGCTTCTCCTAGTTTCCATCTTATCAAGCTCTTAATAATTTAGATCAATCAGAAGCCAAATCATTATTTCCCCTCTATGACTTCTGGGTGAGTGGAAACACACTGTAATGACCTCTCCAAACAACAGCGAGAAAAAAAAAAAGGACATTTTGTGTCTCTTTCTTTCTCCCACATGGAAAATCGTATATTCAGCTTCTAAAAAGTAATGCTCTAGTTGCAGTGTAGAAAGAGAGAATGTTTTGGGCCGCTGTACTGAAAAACAGGCAGACAGGCTGGGTCCAACGGCAGCTCTTAAAGGGACAGTGTTTATCTGTCCGGCTGAACTCTGTGACTCGGGCTGAACTCTGTGACATCCAAACGAACATTACAGATACTCAAATTTGCATAATACTATAGACGGACGGCAAAGGGATGGTAGGATTTTACTGTTTATTGGTATCACAGAAAAACCACGATGCAAACCTTTTCCCCTACTCCTTGTAAATCCTCGTCAATCCTCACTGGTGTGTGTACTCAAATGTACGATGTGTGTCATCTGCCTGACTGTCTGGGTGTGTGTGTCTGTCTGGTCTTCTGCCAGACTAAGCCACTGTGGTGACGCTTGTTCTTGCTATAACCATAGCAACTAAACAGACGCACAGAGACCCTGATGTTGCAACTGCGTCAGAATACCAATGAAAAGAAAAGTCTTGTTTATCACATAATGTGTGCACACATACATCTGTACGCAAGCACACACATAAACAAAACACACAAAAGGATGCCATTTTGCCTTATGCCTCAGGGTGTATGACTGAGACTTAAAGCAATGTTCTTTTCTGTCTAAGCACCTGATAATCCCTGCAGGCTGGCAGCATGCAAGGGAAAGTCAATCTCACACATACACACGAGCGCGCACACACACACACACACACACGCACACACACACACACACACACACACACACACACACACACACACACACACACACACACACACACACACACACAATACATTTTGGAGAAAGTCGTGTGGCTGAAAATGGTCCGTTGGGTGTATTAAAGCTCTGAGCATGTGAGCGTGTTTTATTTACCTAAAAAATATATATCTCTATATATACACATATGAACCTCTCTCTATCTGGACACAGTGGACATTTCCCCCAGCACCTGGAAAAAGCAACCTGACCAAATGCTTTACTGGCAACGAGCTAATGTAGTCACAAACACGTTCGGCGCACACACAAACACTCAAATGCATGTACGTGCATGCACATACACATATTTACGCAAAAACACGCACAAACACAGGTTATCCCAGAAACACACAAACACCATCAATCATCCAGCCACCTGTGGCTTCAAGCGATGCAGACATCTCCAGCACACAACCTGCTCTTATTAGAACAAACTTCTTTTTCACTCACTCTCCTTCTTGCGTACGTCTCCACACTCTATTAATGTCTCTATCTGTCTTTTACACCAACAAAAAGTGGTCTTGTGACTTGTACCTTGTAAAGACTTCTGTCACGGCTTACATACACAAGACTACTACTTCTTGGTATGTAACTTGGCAGCATAGGATAATGTTTTTTAAATTAACTGGCAGATCCTGTTAGATTTGTCCTTACCACAAACAGACAACAGGAGTGTAGCCTCCATCATGTTTCTACTGGAAAATGTTTTATCATTTATTGCCCAAACCAATGTATGTGTTTTGAAAGCATGTAAACAGGAACGGTTTCAAAATGTGTTCTCATCATTTAGCAACAGCTACCGACGCTAAATGAGGAAGCTGTGATGAGTGATGCTCCTCTATCCTCGTTTACAACTAAGTAAGAATGCTAAATAAGGTCATGCCCTGGCTTGTTACAGTTGCAGACAAAGCTGTGTGCTAAACAGGACCAGGTGAGGTCCCGACATTTTTTTTTTTACGTTTTTAAATTCACGGCACCTGGCTGACACTTTTATCCAGGGGAATTTACAATAAGATAAGAGGTTTAGGATGCTTACGGACAAATGTCTTTAACAGGGATTTGGACCTTTGATCTTTCACCTGTGTACTTTTAACCACCCTAAACACTGAGCCATACTGCTACTATAGAGGGCCTATATGCCCAAAACATTCCTCATCCAGCCACAGATGTCAGTGAACATGCTTGGGTTTTAAATACATCCACCAATTACTGACGATCAACAATTCTTATTACTAATTTCAAATGAAATAATCTCATGTGAACCACTCAACCAGACTAAGTAAACAGGTCCCAGACAGACTGTAATGTTGAGCTCATGTTCCTACTGAATAATCCTTTCAATAGGAAAATAATTGGCTATTGGGTGCATAAAGACCGAGGCACATTATTTCACCCCAGTGCACTTGTACGCGGTTTCCAAAATCAACACTTTAGCATGATTAGAAACGTTCCTCCATGCTAATAAAAGCAGATTTTTGTATGCAAGACAATGTTTATGGATTTAATCTGCATATGAGAAGGTTTACAAAACTATTTGTTCTTTTATGTCAGTTTGGGAAGGCTTTGACTTGATGCAGCTGTGTAATCACCAAGAACAGAATGTGATGGAGGCTGTGAAAACACCAGGGACTCATTTACGTAAATTGAGATTATAGGATTGATTTGCATATGACATTATGTATTCTCATGCTTATATGCAACTTTGTATTTGGTGCTGGTGACTATCTTATCATACCAATAATAACTGGCATTAGAGCTATCAGATTGTGTTTATTCATATGGTATGCTGCTTATTTTTTTATTCATACAACTAAAGGGGCGACAGAGTGGAAAAATACTCCTGCCTTTTTGTTTGATCATCTTCCAAACACCATCATCTCAGTGTGCAAATGTTATTGAGTGTGTTGAGTGACCACAATCTACTTATTCTGCTGAAGTCACAGAGGGATGATTTGTTGTGGGTTGTCTTGCATTGCCAGACCTACCTCTAAAGCGCTGGAGAGGAGGGTCTGGCTAGTCCACACAGCATTCCAGAATGGGAGAAAAATCAGATCTGGTTTATTGACATTTTTTTTAAACCAATTACAATATTGTCTTGGGCGGTGCTAAGCGCTGGACGCAGGCATGGTGCCTCTGCAAATAGCCCGGGAAGGAACTTGTTTTGGTGGAACGTGCACGTAGGGAGGCGAGCTCTGGAATTAAAATGGCTGTTGAGTTTGTGGGTGACAGTTACATCTCCGATCATGTAATGATGGCCACCATCAATAACACAGCAGTGTTTATGGTGGCATTGAAGACTCCTGCCTGCTGTGTGTGTGTGTGTGTGTGTGTGTGTGTGTGTGTGTGTGTGTGTGTGTGTGTGTGTGTGTGTGTGTGTGTGTGTGTGTGTGCATGTGTGAGTGAGTGAGTGAGTCAGACGTACGTGGTGGAGTTGATAGTAGTGTATCCAGAAGGACACTCTGGAATACAGGCCCCATTGTGGATGACATATTCGTAGCAGCCCGACTCCCGGTCCTGGTTCAACTTCTTAGTCTGCTTACACTGGTTGTGGAGCTCCTGGATTTAAAAACATATAAGACACATGTTTTTACTGTAGCGTATGTAGTTTACTGTGTCTACATTTGTGCTAAATATTATACTAGTTAACCTTAAGAATACTAGTTATCACCAACCTGGCAGAAAGAGAAATTGACGCAGCGCCAGCCCCTGAAGACATAGTATCCAGGAGGACACTTATCCAAACAGGTATTCCCATGCTGGAGGTTCCTGCAGGCCACACAGCTACTTGCATTACCTGGCTCCGAACAGCCGCCCAGGCACTGGTCATGGCAACACTGGCCCTGGAGGCTACACGCACTATGCTTACAGTTGTCCAAGCACACTGAGGAAAGGCAGAAGGTGAGGAGAAAAAGGATGAAAGATGTAGTTAATGTCAGGTTTAATACACGCAAACTCAGTCATGTTTTATTTATCTAGTATCCCAATGAAGATTGTGTTCATAACCACTCCTGGTTTTGATGGTATTTGGAGTGGGAGAGCAGTTGGACTTCACGTTCAAAAAACACACAAATACCCTACAGAAGCCAAATTTAAAAAAAGAAAAACAACAACAACAAAAACAGGACTAGGCTGCATGTAAGCACAGATGCTTCTCTCTGTCTCAGTCGCTCCGTCGAGCATTTAACAGCTCTCAAAACGTTAAACAAGAAGGGGCGGAGAGCGCAAAAGCCTGTGGTCAAAATGACCACCAAGTGGTGGTTTGCTCTGATCTGAGAGCAGCGAGGGAACCACATACATGTTTGGTGTTTAAGTACACACACATGAACATGGCTGCATGAACTATAAACAGGTGTTCTCAGCTAGGCCTTGTGGTTCCTTGTTGCCTTTTCAATGTGTTGTTAAAAGAGAAAAAATGAATGTTGCACTGCCATCAGTAGGAGTACAAACCTGCAACTGAAAACCATGTGACTTTCACAGAGAGATCAAACATGTCAAAAATAACAAAGCACAGAAACATCAGTGATATTCTTGCTGGGTGATGGATTTCTGACTCTGATATTTACATCATTAACTTTGTTTCCTACCAAAGATCCCAAATCACCTACCACATTAATGTATACACACTTGTTTGAGCTACCGTAGGTCAACAAAACATGAACGTATCTAACATAAGCTACTGTATTGGTAAAGCACTGTTGTATCAACAAGTTGAATATGAGCTACAATTACATGACCTCCACTCTGTATTCTGTGATTATGTTATACTAAAAATAATGCTCAAGAGCTTATCTGAACATTTTAACTGAATTTGCACATGTAAAAGCACATGATTAGACAAAAACTAATTAGAATTCAACAACACAATCGAACAAGCTCCAGCTGTAATTTCCATACGATACATGCAATTGGACGACCACTGATTGCACACCAAGCATCCATGAGGGAGTGAGTGTCCACAATTTGCACCTGATGGCTAACAGCGGCAGCTTGCATCGGCATTGAAACAACCTTAATCACTAATAGGCTGAACATTAGGTCATTGGCTCATGTCAGGTTTCATTTGACCTATTGGGAAACAGCATTCGGTGAAAGAGCCTGAGTGTCAATTGTGATTGGATTAGCAGTCAGGTTTGACCTGTACCGTGTAATGATCTAATAAACTAGCTGTTATTGCCTTGTCTGAGGGCCAGTAGAGACTCATTACATCTCACCTCATACCAGACACTGACCTTTTTACTAGGGTTGCACAATATTGACAAAGTGTAATATTGCAATATCGATTATGAATATTGCGATATCTATATTAATTTAGATATTTTTAAACATGTGTAAAGTTACAAAGGTTACGGGAAAGCGCATCAAAATGGATTCATAACAAATTAAACAAGTATTCTTACAACACAAGCTTTATTTCAACTGACAGTCATATTGGACTGTCAGTTGAAATAAACAACATGAATAAATAAATAAATAAATAAATAATGTCTACAGAACAGGACGTTTTACTGGTTGTACAGTATAAAATAAATAAAGAGAACAGGACAATTTTTCTTTCGCTACTCTGATTCGTTCAGTTTTGTTGTCTCTATTTTTTCACTCCCACTGTCGAAATATGCACACACGTGGTACACTCCGTAGGGTTTGTCACGTAGTGGACCCGTGCGCTGACGTGCACTAACGTGTGCAAGTGGCACGGTAACTGCCCAATGAAATGATGATCATTATAGCATTTCAAGCGGGCTCTAAATCGAACCCAACTAAGCCACACAGCCAACGGACTGGGCGCAGCGCTCCACAAAATATTGCATTTTTATTACAACACTTTCAATAGAATATTGCGCAACGTGATATTGCAATAATGATATTGAGTAGATATATCATGCACCCCTACTTTTTACCAACTGCACATAATTGACTGTGGACAAACAAGGAAATCACCATAAGCAATGGGCTGTAAAGAGATAACTGAGGCTATAACTTCATTTTAGTCTAGAATCCACTTTGGGCAAGTAAAGAACATCAGCCAGATGTTTACAGTGAAATCAACTGGTCTAAAGTCAATAGCGCAGCATTTCATTTTTATTTTATAGTCACTTCCACTTCCCATCATAACATGACTAGCTAGATTATAACGTTCTCTTAATACATCCGTGGACTATGATACCTTTCACCACTGCTCATTTTATGAAGGCCGCCGCAAGAAAACGTGTCTTTGTTTACATTGTATAATGTGCTGTTGGATTGCTTTTTATTTTGCATGATTGCAGCGCGCTAGTAGCGAGCTAACGTTAGCTAGCTCTAACATCGGCAGTCAAACAAACATCAATGATCCATGAATGATGTTTTTTAATAATCTATACGTTTTTCTTGCAGTAGCCTTTCTACAATAAGCCGTGGTAAAAGTTACTATTATCCGTTCAAGGAGTTTATAAGCAGACAGATTAGCTAGCTAGTTGATAAGTTGTCTACTTCCACTTTATAAACAGATAGCCATAGCAGCTTACGTTAACGTTACTTCGCTGCTGGATTGGTCAGCTACTTTAGCGATGTTTAACGTTGGCTACATAACGTTAGCAATATATCTTGTGTAGAATCCAGAGGGAAGGGTCAGGGAGCAGAGACACAGTATTTAGATGAAGTGAGCTGGTTTGACCACGGAGATGGGACATGCTCGCTTAGCTTCACCGCAGTTGTGTGCGTCAGCGGCTGTGGGAGAGGGTGTAAAAGAGGGGTGTGGCGATGACATCATCGATACGGATCCGTATTTACCATCCATACGAAGCCAAACAAGAGCCGTTTTCGGATTTTTTCACCCTGAGACCTGGTTTCAAAAAAGTGCGTTTTCAGGCAGTGCCTTTGCAGGATTCGTCTGGACGGTTGGCCCAAACGATGCAAAACATGTGCGTTTGCACAAAAAAACGTTTCCGTGTGGATGGCCCCTTAGTCATCGTCTCTCACCATGTTTCTCACTATACTGTCCGCTTTGATATCATGTGCTAATTGAACCAAAGAGTGTCAGGGCAAGAAGCAGATCTATGTCACATAAGCTACACACATTTAAAAGACAATATGACCCTGCTTTGAGTCCCTTATAGATAAAATGTACAGCATCAAGGAAAGGAAGATTCTGTAGTATTTTTATTAACTTACATGATATTTGAGTTTTCCTTACTATAAACAAAGCTAAAATCAAAATGGACCACTGTTATAATTCTCTTGCAGCTACAAAATTGGAAGAAAGATTTTTTATTCTTTAGAGAAGTGCATCACACTGTTTATCTTAAAAGTGCAATGGGGGCACTGGATGCCAGCCTTAAAGGGATGCCACCTCTGTGAGGACATCACATGAGCTCTCACTGCCAAGGATACAGCTAGGACCCCCCCTGCACGGGAGGGCTGCCCATTGTGCTGCCTGAGTAAAAGCAGAGAGGACAGACGGGGTTGTGGCAGGGGGAGCGGAGGGGTTGGATAATGAGGTTAAAGAAAAGAACAATGACGAAAGAGACATGGGGTCAAAACCGCGGAGAGGGGGACTGACTAATGTAGAAAAAAATAACACTATCTCCGACCTTCTGGGGTAGTTCATGCAGGGGTCGCTCCACTACATTTTCTTTACTATGAGCTAGTAAACCCACTTACTGCACACAGTCGTCTCTGACCCACAGAGAAAAATGCATAGCTCTTCTCTAGCCCTCCCCCTCTTGTCTGTCTGCTGTGTGTGTACATGCTGTGACCACGGCATCACATAACAGAGCAGGGAGGGCTGAGACAGCTCACGTAATCCAGCTCCAGTTGAGGATCCATGCCAGAGTGCCGCTCCAGCCCCAGATCCACCCTCAGCTTCAGCCAATGTGTTTGCTGACTGGGGGAGGCAGCCATTCAATGGCCTCTTCCATGTAGGGGAGGAGAGACGCCCAGGGTTAACCCTGGCCTTGCTGGGGCAGACAGGGGGCAGACGCAGCCAAGTAGCCAGCATGCCAGAGAAGACAAATCTACTACTGCTGCTGCTGCTGCTTTGGATGAATTAGAACGAGCTTAAGGCAGGAGCTGGGCCGAAACAGAGATAGATGAATCCATTCAATACAGGGTCATTAAAACAGTTGTTTACATCCCCCTGTTGTATTAATAGAAACGTGCAATAAATCAATGCACTACCTTGGCATTTTATTTCATCTTTCAGTTATTTTCTTTATTAATCCAAGGTATATTTACCCTATTCCTCTCCTGTTTCTATCAGATCCCAGCAAAATCATCTCAGCAGGGAGTACTATAGTAACATAACACCACTGCAGCAGCATTATTCCCCATTCTGCTCACGCTAGCGCCAGGCTACACAAGCTAGCTGCTATGTCAAACATGCTCCAGTCAGCTCATTCATTCATTCATCCCCCCTTCCTCCTACTCCACTGTCCTCTTCTCTATCCCTCCTATCCGCCACAGCCTCACCCGCCCTGCACCACTATCTATCTCTCTATCTGTCTGCTTGCCTTTCTAGGCCACTCAACCCCTCCCACTTTCATTCATACAACGCTTTGTTTTGTTTTCATGCTGGCTGGATGGGGGGATGCAGGGAAGGAGGCAGTGATGGAGGGATGATTTCACTCATTCAACAGCAAGAGGAGGAGGAGGAGGAGGTGGTAGCATCCTGGAGAGCTTATCTCTCATTAAGCTAAACACACACACAAACACAAACACACGCACACACAGTTCCAGTAAGGGTTTTAAATGCAAAGCCTGATCAAAGGTGTGTTGTGTTTACCTTTCATTTGGCCATGGCACTAAAGAGCCCTGGCTGCTCAGTCCCCAGGGAAGGAACATGGGAGAAGCTGGGCAGCCAATAGTGTGCAGCCACATACAGCAACACTTCCTGCTCTTAACACATAAAAACTCCCCTTTAATTGGCAGTGTTGTCTACAGGGCGAAGTGCTGGGAACAATAACAAACACGTTTTTACCCCAGAGCCATTTACTCAGGAGAACACATGCACGCAAACACTCATCCACCCTCGTTCACACACACACACACACACACACACACACACACACACACACACACACACACACACACACACACACACACACACACACAGCTGCTGGATTCACGTTTACTATATTTGGCCACGGTGGGAGTCCTAAGCTTCAAAAGCTTTGCTATAAATGCTTCGAGTGATCTGATGTAAGACATTTGCCCTGAGCGAGTCAAGGAGAGACGAGAGGGGGGAGAAGAGTGTAAACAAAAACACACCGATTGCTGGGAGGGAGAGAGTGATACTGTCATAACAAGCGTCAACATCTATCTATAAATCGAGGAACCTCTGTGCGTTTGTGTGTTCCCACACATGCGCAGTACAGCAGCGGGGGCGGGGAGTTGCAGCTGTAGCGTGGTATCGTGTCTTCCCGTACACCGGCTCTGACTGTCTGTTTCCTCTACAGGAACATCGCAACTCTTGTGTAAGTTTGCCCGTAATTCCTAGACCGTTCAAATGGTTCCTAAAAGCAGACAATGGGAGCATTGCGCTCATATACGGGGCATTACGGTAGCCACTCAATACAGGGAGAAATGGCCGTCCAATCACAGACAAGATTAACTGACTGCGTCTCACATTTGCAGGCGGGCTTCAAATTACCGTAACTCATAGACCGTTAAAAATGCAAACAGTTCCTGAAAGCAGAGAAAGAGAGCTTTCCACCCATATGTGACATTACGGTAGGATCAGTATCAAAGGCTGTGGCTGTCGCCATTTACCGGCGAGGAGAAAGTAGGAAGAGAAAAGAGAGCACATAGCAAACCGTAGTAGTAGAAAGACGACAGAAAACAATATTTTTGGAGAGTTTAGTGACAGTTTTGAGTCAACTGACCATTTTTTTGAGAGAGGTGATGTCAATAAAGTCATCTAGAGTGAGAAAAGCACCCAAGTGGGCCTGTGTCTGCTTAAGGAAATACCACAAGGACCAAAAAGCGCCTGGAAATTGTTAGGCAAATCAGGCCAGAACGCTTAACTTTTAGTTCTATCCTTACCTATCTATGTTTAATTTATTTGTATTTCATTTATGTAAAAGTAAGTAGTGCCTTCACCCATCACATAACTAGTTTAGTGGCCCAAATCAGAACTGCAGGTTATGTGAGACAAAATTAATTACAAAAAATCTCTAAAATAAAACTATGAAGAACATTTCCTGAGCACCATGCATACTCAAAAGGAACATCAGCCATATGTAGGCATTCAAAATCCACCAAGAGTCAAATAAAACTAGAGAATGCAATTATTTTGAAGAAATGGTGGGATTGCTGGCTGCTGATAAGCTGAAACTGAGCTGAAGTGCTGGATGGGCAGCTAAAATGCATTGCTTAAAAACCTGGACAGCATTGCTTCATGTAGAGCTGGGAGATGAACAGCATGGCTTGATAAATGGCTGGGAGCTAAACTGCGTTGCTGGCTTAACTTTGTATGAAGGAGCAGCTGAAGTAAAATGAAGAGTTGAAATAATAGGAAAGGGCTAAATGGAGCTAAATATATCATAAGCAGTAAAAGGAGTTAAAATGTGAGTTATAGTGTAAGGACTTGTATGAGCTTAAGAGTATGGAGAAGGACTTGAGGTGAAATTCTTGTGTGTCGTGTCTTAGTTGGAATAAGGGTAAATCATTAGCTGAGGTCTAAAGCCTGTAAACACTGCTACGTACCAGAAGTGGTTAGAAGTTGATTTGTGCGCGCGTATGTGAAGAAAAAAAAAAAGTTATTGAGATTTTTTATTGTTAAGTCTTCAGTGCTCAGGAAGCTCCTGTTACCTTATGGGGGTTTATTTTAAAAATCCATCTTAAAAAGAATTCATGAGAAATGTTAAATATTACTGAGTATGAAAGATACGAAAACAAGTGAGGTTTTCAATGAGATGAAAATTCTTAAGTTTGAATAAGGTTTCTATGTTGAATGGTATCGAAGAAGGTACGTGTCAAAAACAACCGAGAACATAGGCGGGATTGCTTTTGCGCAACATATTTGGGTTGGTGATAGTGGGGTTCATCAGCAGGAATACGGCAAAGCTGGCCCGATTTACATGGAACTTGGTGAAGGGGTGTAGCATGGGCCAAGGAAGAACCCATTCATTTTTGGAGGAGATCCAAAACACCGGGCGGAGCGACTAATTATTTTTCTCTTTTGTTAACATTGCAAGATAGAACGTTAAGTGCTGCATTCATGTGGTACCGGAATAATAAAAAAAAATGTGTTCCTCACTGTGAAAAGTTCACTGCATAAACATTGTAAGATAGGGCATGCCTTGGCAGGGGTCTGCGCTGTCCTGAGTGCCCTTCTAGGTAAACTTTTTTTTTTCATAGATTTTATATGCACTTCTGAATATGTGTAAACATTTTCCAACCTGTATTAAAGGATGAAAGGAGAAGTAAACAGTCATACCCTTCCTGTCCCTCTGCAACAGCCACCCTCTCAGGGTTATTGACACACAGATAAAGAGCTGCCATTGTGCAAGCAACTTTCCAAACACAGGAACCTGAGAGGTGTCTATTAGTTTACTCATGTGTACTTGCAAATATCAGGATATTGCACTCCGGTTACAAAGCTGTATGGGATGAGGGGCAGTTGATCTGATGAGAAGGGGGAGGGGGCAGACACAGTAACCCTGCAAGTGTGTGCAGTGAGCTCATAATTACCAAATTTGAATAATTCTTGATGATATTATGTGTATGAATGTGCATCTGTCAAACCAGACATCAGCTATTAGATCATTAAAAGCAGAAATACCTTCTATTGACAAATATCCAGTCAGGCTTTTGATCTTCCCAATGAAAACTTTAATATAACAGTTAAGCCTGTGATTGTATAAAAGGTTTCCTGGGAACAAGATTGTATCATGTGATGAAAGCAACACTATATAAATAAGTTCTTGGGAATGACTGCCAATCAGTGTTTCCTAAGAAGTGACGATCATGACACTCTGTGATGGCTCTTTACAGAGTGTGTATGAACATGTATGAAATGTTTGGATAAGACATTTAATGCTTGTCCAAAGGTCTTATGCAGACTAGCACTGTGCAGGGAAGCAGCTCAATACACACACACACACACACACACACACGTACACACACGTACACACACCGCAATGACATGACATTGGGTGGTTAACTGCCCTGTTTCACGTCACTGGGTCACGATGGCTTTATCGGCCACATTGTATAGTGCAGGTGGTAACACACAGACACCCATAAGGCCATTTTACACAAATGTCGCGCCCTTTTGCTTAGTAATGGTTTATCATATATCAACTATATGGACAAAAATAAAGGGCCAACAATAATTAAAGCATAACTTCCACAAGAAACTCCTGTATTAAGTAAATGGCATCGAGAGAGAGGAAGTCAGAGCACTCTGACAACAGATTTTCCATTGTTTCAAAGTATGTGTGTGTGTCCTATTGACTAAACGACCCAGAGACTAAATTGGGTTACTGACGGTTTGAATTGGCTGAAAGAGAACATAGCTCTTCTCACACACACACACACACACACACACACACACACACACACACACACACACACACACACACACACACACACACACACACACACACACACACACACACACACACACACACACACACACACACACACACACACACACACACACACACACACACACACACACACACACACACACACTTCATGCAGCGGTCACTTTTTAGTGTTTGTTTCACTCCAAGCTAGCCGACCTTTTTTACCCACAAACTCAATGACCTGCCCATCGTAAGACGGGGTTATTGTGATGAAAATGTCACGTTTTTAAACAAAATTGTAAGGAATACACAACAAAATCAACTATTTCAACTTATTTAGCTAATTTCTGTTTTGTTTACAGGTTTTATGTGTCGCCAAATACATTATAATTCAGCAATCTATCACACTACAAGGCTCTAAAACGTACACTCTAAAGCAAAGTAGAATATCATCTTCATTGCTGCCAACAGTCTTCGGGACTTCAAGACATCAGCACTTTGCCACTAAAAAGCTTGATCAAATCAATTAGAGGTTTCTAGATTTGCTCAAGATCAATTCAACAGTAGCTGGTGAGGGAGCAGAAACAGTCTTTCCCTTAGGGAAGTCAAACTTACTGACTTTACTGTCGCATGATCCAAACAGTACCATTCACAAGAAACTTTCTCTGATCTCTGGCCTGCTGCTGCCCTGTTTAGTCAAATCTGACCATACAAGAGCAAAAAAACTTATTTTATATGTAAAGGTTAGCTCTTTGTTGACAGCTGATCGAGCAACATACAGTATTTAGTCTTAATGTAGGGTCAACAGGCAAGCATGAACGAATACACACACACACACACACACACACACACACACACACAGACATGTAGACAAACAAAGCGAAAGGGTGAATGTAGCTTAATTAGCATGGTTTTGTTCCACATTTTGTCTGTCTGTTCATTGATTTCCTTGTCTGTGTCTTCCTGTGTGCTGGCCAGCCCTGCTGGCCCATCTTGTTACCATGGAAATGAGTCCAGACATAGACTGTCTGCAGTAATTAGCTGCATGCTCCCAACAGGCGTTTTCTTAGATTCCCCTCTAGTCATCATTTGTGTCTGGTCTTCTCATCGTAAAGCTACTCTCTCCATCTTTCTGTCCCTTAAAGCACTCTTTGCGCTCTCCTCTCCTCTTCCCGACTTATCCACCCTCTCTAGTTTTCTCCTCTTGACCCTTCTCTGCCAGTTTCCCTTCACCCCCTGTCCCGCCCAGCCATAGCGTCTAGCCCCAGGTGACAAATCTGCTCCACCAGAAAACCACAGCCACTAGATCTCATTACAGATGCTTAGGATGGAGGTCCAATCAATACGTCCCACTGACAGGCTTCTTCGCCCCTCCCTTATTCTTCTCTCCTCCAAAAGATCCATCGTAACTACCCTCCCCACTCACCCATCCTCATCCCTCTGTTCATCCCTCCTATCCTTCCCCTCTTCCCTCCCCCCATGCCACATCTTTAATTTTGTCACACTGCCACCAGCCGCAGCATTTGCTGGTGGCTGCACTTTTTCTGACATCTAGACGCAAACATAAAACACACACGCACACACAAACAAAGACAAGCTGGGACCACATACCCATTTATTCACCACAAATTCTCTCTCTCTCTCTCTCTCTCTCTCTCTCTCTCTCTCTCTCTCTCTCTCTCTCTCACAAAGCCAAAAATAGACAAAAACAGTCAGACATAATGGAGATCAACTTGTAGTCTCACTCTCTCATACACAAACACACAAATACACACACAGGTCCAGAAGGTTTTGCTGACTGGAAAGTCTGGTGACAGTGGGAAGGTGATGGAGAGAGGCAGCGGGTGAACATCCATCTAGAGAGCAAGACACCTGCATCACTGGCCTCATGATTTCCCTTCACATCACAACCAGTGAGAATTACTCACACACCCTTCCACACCAAACGAGCTGGCAGGAGTCTCTTTATAACAAAACACCAGTCAGCCAGTCATCAAAAGGCTGGTGCCATGCTCAGGCTGCTGTCAGATCCAGTGGTCACTCTTTTTGGTCTTCTCTAAAGACTCTGAACATTGAGCCTATGATTCATTGATGAGCCTGTGGCATCCCTAAATGAGAGAAACATGCATCAAACAACGTGGACTAGATTGGGGGAACAATCACTGTCAACCATTTCAGAGCAGTTTCAGGCAGACTCAGATGGTGTTTGATGGGGAATTGTGATTTCTGCCGCTAGTTGCAGCATTTTGACCAACAAACACCTTCTGTGTCCCTTATAGTCAGTAAAACTAGAACCAGTAAACACTGGAAAGTCCCCATCTACCTTAAACTGAGAGAATCAAGAAAAACCATCTCTGAATACTTTTCATCATCCAGAATTTTCTGCTGCACTGGCAGGCTAAACAGTCACCCAGAGGGGAAATAATTGAAGCGAAAAGGTCTGGCTACTCAAAACTATCCCGCAGTTCCAACTGCTACCATGTCACAGATGAAATTAAATGCCTGAATAAATTAAATAACGCTAAAACACTATTGTCTATTCAAGCTCTATACACACAAAAACAAACAGTCACAAAGAGCTGCAGACAGTGATTTGACATCTTTAACTGGGCAGTCCTAAGTACAGTTTTATGGATTGTAATTGTGCTTAAAATAAATACCCCTTCATCTGGGTAATTTAATCAGTGGCGCTGAGTGGCGGCCCAGTCATGACTAAGGTGTTTTTTAAGCCTTCCCATTCTGCCTCAATGGCCCATTATCTCAACATATTAGCCACAGAAGGAGAGAAAGGCAAAGAGAGAACTCAAATCTCTCTCTCTGTGCGTGTTCTCAGTTGACACAGAACATGTTTATCAAAGGTTTGATTGTCAGAAACCTTCTTTTTCTCCTCTCCTCTTTCCTTACTCCATCTTTCTCTCTTTCTTCTCCTCCTACCTCTGCTTCTCTCTCTCTTCCCCGGCATTCTTGTGTTTCAGGGCCTTTGAGTTCAGCTCACCCTCATGACACCCTTTATGCCAGAGTGGTGCTACAGTTTGTACGATCATGGATTAGCCTGTGCAAAGACTAGGACCAGGAATTAACATTTTATGAATTAATCAAGAAACATATTCAAGCAGAATTAATGAATTGAAAATAAGTGTAAGTAACTTGCTAGCCTTGTGAGACCGTCCTGATCTCGCAAGCTCCAGTTTTCCACTCGCAGATCAGTCTGGCATCTTGAGGCAGAGAAAATTTGGAGCCGTTAGCCAAACGACCGGGCCAATCAGCGTTGGTTTTGAGGTGGGTTAGGTGGTGATAGACAGATGGTTTATCCAATCAGCTAACCAGTATTTTCAGACAGCGGTCCGGGAACCTGAAATGGTTCCGTTTATTCCTAAATTCTCGTTACACAAACGGCAAATATAAAAACTTCTATCATCCTCCCCAGCTCCACCCTCTTGTCCAAAAAAAAAAAAAAAAAAAAACAAGATGGCAACGGTCAAAATGCAAACTCCCAGCTTCAAAACGGCAGTCCACAAACCAATGAGTGACGTCACTGATGCTACGTTCATTATTTTTATAGTCGCATGGTATAAACAAAACTGCCACATAGATAAAAGAGTGGCTAACAATACAGATGCACATGTCATGGACATAAAAAGAAGAAATCAATCTTGTACAGGTAGCAGGAGAAACAAAGATGAACCCACGTAAACAAAGACACAGACAAGTAAACTTAACTCTTTTCCACACACACACACACACACACACACACACACACACACACACACACACACACACACACACACACACACACACACACACACACACACACACACACACACACACACACACACACACACACACACACACACACACACACCTGTGTTTCTGCAGGCTGGTCAGCTGCACTGAGCAGTAGGTAAAGTGTGGGGGCCAGGGCGGGATGGCTGCAGTGCAGAGGCTAGCTGCTCTATTTCATATTCACAGCATAGCACTAAGCAGAGCTACGGTACACAGGCAGGCACATACAAATATGCGTGCATTGATGCACAAAGAGCAAAGCAACTGATGGTAAAAAAAAAATAAAACACTATAACGTTGCTACAGATGCCAATTTTGAAGTTGAAGAACAGATGAAAAAGCTTCCAAATGTTAAAATATTATGAGAAATCAGATGGCACAAACACATGTTCTTTAGGAGGCAAAAAAAAAAAAAAAAAAAAACAGGTGCCAAAATTTTTTTTATCACAGACCTTACTTTTTGTTGTGAGTCACTGAGTTAAGAATACAAGGCTTTTTCAAAATATGGCCAGATCCAGTCATTTTAAGTGTCCTCACTGCTCTTTGTATTAGACAAATCTGAGTATCCCCATCCAGCCCGTCTCCTCCCTCCATTCATATCCCACAAGGCCTCAGGAAGGCTATTTATTCTGGGAGGAAGGAGGGAAACTCTCCATCATTACTAGGACAAACAGGCTTGTCACAAGGGGTCACATACACACACTCGCTCATCTGTGTTTTTGGTGTGTTATAAAGCACACTAAAAATACAGTACACAGGTCACATTTCGCAAACACGTGAAGTTCTAATATCTTTCTTTTGTTCTAAGAGAAGGGACCCTCCCTTCCTGCCCCTCAACCCCTGACCCCAAGACTGGAGAACAACATTACAGTTTACAGCGCTGAATCAAATTGCATTCATTGATTATTATTAAATATATATGGACATTTTAAATAGTGTCACTGCAAAACATGTCTGCTGCTACAGTACAAGATGATTAAATAAAGACCATGCCAAATATTTGCAAGACTATTAAACAGAGATCTGATAGAAACAAGTTGCATGTCACATGGGTAATTGTTTTTTAGGAGTTGAAAAACCCCTCAGACATGGACAGAAATGGTTGCATTGTCTCACACATTGGCATGGGTTTGAAGGGCCAGTGGTCATGAAGTGTACTTGGGGTTATACAATCTGAAACATGGTAGTCATAATGTCTTTTCCCACAAAAATAGAGTTATGGGACTGTGGTTATCAATTCACAGTCATCCCTCACAACCTTACTGCAAGTTGCTGAAGCCTCAGTTTGACCTCACCGAGACTCATCTTTCCATCAGCAGAGTGAGCGGCCAAGGAAAACAGCCGAGAAGACCGACCAGGGGTCTCCTGGGCAAGTGTGCAGGGACTGATTATGGAGAGTGTTAGTCATAAGGAAAACAGTGTAACCTCAGATTCAGGCTCAAATGTGTTAAAGGAATTTTGGGAAAATAGCGAGATCTCATGCTTCGGTTTGCTCTAGTTTTGGGTCATCCATCTGTCTGATCACATCCCCTGTTCCTTTTGTTCTGGGCTGGAAATGTTGTGTGACGTTTGTGGGAAAACCGAGGACTGGAACCAAAATTGGGTTCTAGTGTATTATAAGGAGAACAGGTCTACAGCTCCGTGGATCAAATAAAACCATGTAACATACTGAATACAAATGTTATGATTAAGGGTGTCACGATTCTCCAAATCCATGATTCAATTACATTTTCAATTCTAAGGTCACGGTTTGATTCAATTCTCGATTTTTAAAGCACAGGTTGCTATGCAATTTTTAGAGTAGACTTTTATGCAATATAATAGCTTACCTTTGTTCGCAATGTACCACACTACATTGTCAAATTTAAAACATTTATTAACAACATAATGTAACAATAACTTATATCCATAACCTCCATAATCTCTATTGTAACTGCAGTCTTCGTCAGAGAAGATGACATTCAAGTTCACAACAAAGCAAACAAAAAAAAACAATAAAACAGCCATGTCCATAGTATTCTCTGAACAATTAAGTGTCTTAACAAACTATTTCCAAATAGTTGAACATATAACACACAGATTAACTTCCATGTTAGTCGTGCTGCCAGTGGAAGAATATGGTACACGCACATAGCAGAGCTTGCAAACTGTGGCTTTTCTGTTGACAACGCCAACGTTGTCAACATAACTCACTGGAAATCCAAAATACTTCCACACCGGCGACTTCAGTGAAAGAGGAGAGGGATCAAGTTCTGTTGATGGGTCTCCTGCATCTGCAGTTGCCATGCTATCTTTATATGCTGTAGCTAAATTAGAGGAGGTTGACTGACTCGCAGCACTTCAACACTAGTGTTGACAAACTGACCGAAGAGCCGGTTAATTAACCAGAGTAGTGTCAATGAACTTTTTCTATGTTTTTTTTCCCACTTGGCAAGCCGACAGGACGTGACATGGGGGCGTGGCAGCATCAACAATTAAATTTTTTTATTCGAAATTCGAGATTGTGACTTAATTTCGAAATGAAGTCACAATCTCACACTTAGTAATGATATCAGTCTAGTGTCATTAGAGAAGTGGGCGTGGCTAGCTGATTGACCGGGTCGGACTGACACGTCACATGAGGGGGTTTTGTGTTGATCTGATTTAACCCAGCCATTGCAGGTGTGTGGGATGAGATCCATTCAGGAAGTTGATTCAGAAAGGAGGCTGACGGCTGCAAACCACACGCTTCCACACGGAGAACACTATTGAAGACAAAGACTCTAAAGGACTATTCTTGCTTCTTGTTTCCCACAACACAACTTTTTGTATACACCTTTTAAAACCTGAAGTACAACACAGACAGCGGGCTCCCAGAGTCTTGACGCTGACGGAGGACGCTGGAAAGCAGATCGTGGCGGAGGTCATCACGCCGGGAGAGGAGACCAATACTGTTAATGTTACGAGCTAGGTTAGCCTTTAGTAGCGGTGTTCCTTTGTTGTTCTAGGAGACCAGGTTAGCATAGCCGTGTCACACAAAGATGTTTTTAGAAACTTTTATCAGCCTTGCTAAATTAATTTGTTTTGAGTTGCAGAGTTTGGGGATTTTTTTTCAGTAAATTTGTTTGCTGTATCTGCATATCCAAAAGGCTGATAATGCAATTAACATGCATTATTAGTCAAATTACTCATCTAAGATTGCTGTCACTTTGATTTTAGGTAAACAGCTGTGAAAAATACCCTCCTATTCTATGGTTATTTGTGAAAGACAGTCCTTGAAACCAGGTTCTTGATCAGAACAAGACAGCAAACACAATATGGTATGCATAGCTCAGGAGCTGCAGATGAAAGGAGCAGACTGACATGGCCATTTCCATGTTGACTCCATTTTAGATCAAATTCTAATCCAAGCCCATTTGTCCGGCGCAGAGATCATTCAATCAATCATCCCGACACCTTGCCTCATCAACAGGAGGGATATCTGGCAGCTGTGTGTGTGTGTGTGTGTGTGTGTGTGTGTGTGTGTGTGT
>NC_041339.1:18814183-18981683 GCF_004354835.1 Perca flavescens | reverse complement strand
GCAACACAAAGAGAACAGACTTTCACTGAAACACAGCAGCCAGAGGAAAACAGAGAGGAAGACAAACTGGCACTACCTGTGCCTCATGGAAAGCTGTACCTCTGTTGCTGCGAATAAAACAGGAATAAATAACAAAGACAGCTTGGACAAAATCTAATTTTCCTCAAATTCACCACTGCAATTTCAATATCTAGATTTTCTGTCTCTGGCCAGTGTGCTCACCAAAGCTACATTCAAAATCACATCAACAAAACAACCCAGGAGAAACCTTTGTTTACTATTGGTGTGAAGGGGTTGACAAAGAATATCTGACTGAGGTCCACCACCACCACGCTCACAATCACAGTTTTGTGTAGCCCCAAAGCTTTGAGCTTACTGGCTACTTTTTTAAGAAATTCTTTAACTGGCAAATTATCATGTCTCCAGGATTGTGTTGCTAAATGCTACACGATTTTATTGTAAAAGGCCCATTTAGCTTAAATCGCCCATATTATGCTCATTTTCAGGTTCATAATTGTATTTTAAGGTTGTACCAGAATAGGTTTACATGGTTTCATTTTCAAAAACCACCATATTTTTGTTGTACTGCACAGCTCTCTCTCTCACTGCTGCAGCTCCTCTTTTCACCTTGTGTTCAGGTCTCTGTTTTAGCTACAGAGTGAGACATCTTTTCTTCTGTACTATCTTTGATTGCACTCGCACATGCACAGTAGCTCAGATCGTAGATCATGTCAGCTAGCTAGCTCCATAGACGGTAAAAGAAAGGCGTTTTCTCCAACTCTGTCAGTTACAAGGCAGGATTAGCTGGGAGACTTCTAAACGAGGGCGCACATATATTGACAAGTAGTTCTTTTGTAGATTATGGTGAACTTGTGTGTGTGTTGTAGCAGTGCTTCGCCATTGAGAACGAGGTAGCGCTAGCATGCTAACTGTTGCGGTTAGCCAGCTTGTTTCGGCTAGTGACGTAGAAAGCTGTGCAGATTTTGACCAGCTCACCCAGAGACTGAAGGCAGGACACATTCAGAAACCGTATCTCACTCAAAACAGCATGGATGGATTTCTTTCAAAGTTTGTATGCACGTGGAAGCACCAGAGACACAAAATAACACCCCAAATCCCAGAAAAAGTGATTTTTTTTTTCATAAGACGGGCACTTTAACATGCCCAGTATAGCGACAATGTCACCAGCAAGCTAGCTTTGCTCTCACTAAAGCTTGTGCAAGTTTGGGTCACCACTATGTCATTGCATCGAAGCAGCTAAAAAAAAAAAAATGGGCTCGATAGGAATTTTACTCTTGTGGTTGTTGGGACTCTAGTATGATAATCATACTCATATAACCTGTCTACCTTTTTTTGAGCTTTTAAACTAGTTCCTTTAAAAGATCTAGGCTAATATGTTAGGGTGAGTGAGAAGGTGGTGTGGTTAAATGAAGGTTGTCAAGGTTATGATGTTAAATCACCTTAAATCACAAATGTAACAAACAATTCCACAGGACTAAACAGTACTTTAACCCAAATGACCCATGAACCAACAAACCACTGTTTATAAGTAGGATATGTACTAGAAGGCCAACATTCGTAAATGACAACTTCTACTTAAAGCAACACTAGAGAACTTTTCCTGCTTCGGCCCCCCTACAGGTTGGAAGCGAAATTGTCCATAACATTACATTATGCAAGTTTGCCAGATCGGGTAGCAGATCTGTAGTTCGAATGAAGTGGACAATGTAATGTAATGGACAATTCCACTTCCAACCTGTAGGGGGACCGAAGTGGGAAAAGTTCTCTAGTGTTGCTTTAATCTGTTTGCCTGGTTTAGTAAAGGGGACATGTTATGTGTAACATCTTACACATAAAAGTTATAGACCTGGGCAGTCAAACACAAAACGCCCAAAGCTGATTTAAACACATCCAGCAAATAATAAAAGACAGAAAAAGAATTTTATCTCTGGATGCTTCCAATGCAAACATAATTAAAGCAGCTCAGAGAAGAAGTATATCAGTAACAGTATAACAGATGCGATTCTCTGCCACAGAACATTGGACAGGCAGAGGTAAACAGCTGTGTGTGTGTGTGTGTGTGTGTGTGTGTGTGTGTGTGTGTCTTTGTAATAAGATTTTAAAAAGTAGAATGAGGGCTAAATTAAATCAGTGCAGAAGGAAGAGTCTGGGCGGTCAGGGGAAGAGCGGTTAACACTAGACAGTAAACAGGTATTGGTGATTGATGCTATCAGCAGCCATAGCCAGCTAAGTGTTCACTGAAGGACCTGTTGACAGTGTGTGTGTGTGTGTGTGTGTGTGTGTGTGTGTGTGTGTGTGTGTGTGTGTGTGTGTGTGTGTGTGTGTGTGTGTGTGTGTGTGTGTGTGTGTGAGGTCACTTGCATTTGGTCTTGGGCATGAATAAAAGAGGGTATTGCCAGGAGATGGGACTATGTAAATTAATCACCTATACTGTAACTAGGGATGCAAATTTTAAGCAGTTTCATTAACAGATTGATTCACATTAATAATCAGCTTAAGTCCAACAGTGAAAAAGCTACCACATAGGAAATTGGTGACCTTGAGATGCATAATTAATGTAACAACTTTACCCATTGTTAATATATTCAACTGAACTCTGAAGAGCAATTAATTGATTATTGATTACTCATCCCTACCTGATTACGTTTAGTTCATGTAGTCTTCTATAAAAGCAAATACATATAATCAAACCAAATAGAAGATAAAAATGCAAGCAAATATTCTCTCCAGTGTGACAAGTACTGTTTATACGACTTTAATCAAACCACTGCTAACAATCACAGCACAATATCTAACAAACTTGGCAAATAAGCGACTGGGGGGCCATGATACGGTCATCCAATCAGCTAGAACAGGCAAACAGTGCCATGCATCACCACAGCTATTTTTCTGCAGTCCAGAAAAGCACTATGGGCACATTTATCTCTGTCAGCATTGAGAGACGAAGAGACTCGAGCATCTGTCTCAATATACACATACTGCCCACAGTATGGAGTTATGGAGCGCCAGACAGTCCCTCCTACAGACATACGTCCCGTCAAACAGAACTGGGAGCTGAGTTTGTCATCCAAGCTGTTCTCTGCATCCATCTCTCCATCACTGTCTGCTGTCCAACCCTCAGATGGGACACACACACACACACACACACACACACACACACACACACACACACACACACACACACACACACACACACACACACACACACACACACACACACACACACACACACACACACACACACACACACACACAGACTTTGAACTGCATTAACAGAACCATTAAAGATTGTTTAAAGTTGTTAAAAAGTGCAATGCTGGACGTTCAGGCTTTGATTCAACAGGGTTCATACGCATTTTAACCAGTACTTTTTCCATTACTTTTTGGCAAATTTCCATGACTATGTGTTCCTGAAAATGTCAGTCGACATTATACAATAAGAATACAAATCTGTGTTAAAGTTTACCCTCAGAGGTTTAACTATAAAATGAATGATAACGTATGTGGTTCATAGTGGGATTCATCATATCGCTCCCCGAATACAACGCTGAGGTTAAGACGACGTGAAAATACATTTATTAATGACATATTATTATGCTGTGTTATAAAAAAAATCCATGACTTTTCCAAAACTTTCTGGGTCTTTTTATGTTTCCAAAATCTTTCCAGGCCTGGAATTTGCATTTTTCAAATTCCATAACTTTTCCAGGTTTTTTCAAAACGGATGAACCCTGATTCAAACATCCACTCCCGCACTGAATGACTGATCAATTCATTCACACATCAATAGATTGATTTAGCAAAATATTCAAGTGTATGGTCATTTACTCAGCCTGGAAACCGCTTTCAATAAACAGAGTAAATGCTTTACAACTCTCCAGTGTGCTTTAACAGGTTTCTAAAGAGCTGTCATTATGATCTCTGCACAGTTTTAAATGGAACCAACACAAATCTGCAACTTAAAAAACGTTTTATTGTGGTCCTATCAATACCATTGCTCTTACCTCCTTCTGTTTATGCGAACCTCTCTCACTTAGGCATCTCCCCCTTTCTGCTAATGTTAAACCCTCCAGCAAGGGTCGCATTTCCACTAACAGGAGCCTCGCCCAGTTCCTCCCTTGGTTTTCCTTCTCCTTCTCTGGGAGGAACTGAGGGATACACAGGGATACACAGGGATACACACACACACACACACACACACACACACACACACACACACACACACACACACACACACACACACACACACACACACACACACACACACACACACACACACACACACACACACACACACACGAGAATAGGGTTGCACGATACTGACAAAATGTGCTATTGCGATATCGATTATGAATATTGCAATATCGATATTGTACATGGTGGTTTTTAAAATACGAAAATAGGTTTGTTGTATTGCCTGCCTTGCGCGGTTTACCACCATTCGACACGTTTTGCATAGTGCATTAGCATGTGCAACATCTGTTGGCTTAAAAACAAAGTGTTTCCAAGCTACAGAGGAGGCATTACTTTTGGCTACTAAAGTTTCCTCTTTAATCTCAGTTATTTCGTCTGAGCAACACTAATTTTCTTACTTTTGTGTTCTTTCTGTTGCTCCACTGGCTCACATTCACTCTCTCTTTAGGTCCTTTCTTTTCTTTCGCTTCTGGGATTCGTTTTGTTGTCTCTATCTATGTCTTCACATGGTCTCAGTCACGGACTCGGTCGAAATATGCACAGACGTCACGTGGTACGCTACATAGGGTTTCTCACGTAGTGGACCCGTGCACTGACATGCACTAACGTGCAAGTGGCACGGTAACTGGCCAATCAAACATGATCATTATAGTGTTTCAAGCGGGTTCTAAATCAAACCCAACTAAGCCACACAGCCAGCTGACGGGATGCATCGCTCCACAAAATAAACACTTTCAATATAATATTGCGCAACGTGATATTGCGATAACAATATTGAGTCGATATATCATGCACCCCTACTAGACAGACAGACAGACAGACAGATAGACAGACAGATAGACAGACAGACAGACAGACACACACACACCTTGTAATCAATTGGTTTAGAGGAATTGGCCAGAGGGACGCCTCTCTGCCTGGATTGGTTGAAGCAGGCGGCAGGAAAGAGAGGTAGTGGGCGATAAGAGGGACATACACCAGCCATCCTCTTGGGGGCTTACATGTTATGTGGGTGACAAGCAAAGCCATTTGTTATCAAAGGCGTCAGAAATCTAAAAGCAAAAACCAAGTGTAAAAAGTAAATCTTGCAACTAAAGAATTCAGTTGGGAGCGTTTGTCCTTTTGATTGCTTATTACAGAAACAGACACACTGAGGGGAAAAGGCAGCTCCAAAATGGTGGTTTGTGTACTGGGTTACTTGGCTAAAGACCTGCAGATGGATTGGTGGTGTCTGCTAATGTCCACTGCTCCTCCCACGTGATTGATATGAATTACACTAGGCACACACAGTTACACAAGCTTGTTGTCCACACACCAGAAATATTGTGGGCCCAGTTGATCATATTGCCCTAATTTCTGAGTTGTGCAGGTCAGCCGTCGGTACAGTACACACAGGCAAACTAAAAAGAGGGAAACTGACAGCACATGACCGCAACATTCCTCACTAAAGAAAAAACTCATTCCACTCCATCTCTGTCAAGATACAAAATCGCACAAGGAGTAGTCAGATGATATATGGGTATAAATGGTGCACGCACACAAGCACAGGTGCACAACAGTTCATCCAAAACACCAGCAAAACATAGTTGTGAGAGTCATCTGTGTCATGTGTAGGAGAGTGTGTGGAACAGACAGCAGAGTGCAGTATGTCGGGCTGACAGGCGACGAGCAGAGCACTGGAGCAGAACCTTATTTAGTTGCAACAATGCCATCACAAGGCCCAGAGCAGGAGACACTGGAGAGAGGACGCAACAGCCAAGGAATGCCAAATATTAGTCAGGTTGGACGTCATTCTGCCTGGTGATACACACACAAACACATGCGTCGTAAGAGACTAGTTCACTAGCTCATTGTCTATATTAAGGAAGAGCTATGGGTGCTACTCAGTGTCATCTTCAATATATATTAGGAGGCAAAAATAACAGAAGTGGACGTTCCAATTTGAGAATTAGTTGGCATTAATAAAATAGGCAGATAAATTATAACAACCTACTACCCCCTACTATATGATGAGGAATTAACCTAAAGGCAGAATGTGGCTGTGTTTAATTTGTTTCTACATTGGCTCATTTGACATGCATTTTAAATTTGAAACTTAATCCTGCTTTAGTGTATATTTTAAACTTTACAAGCTAAAGTGTAAGAGTGCGTATTTGTTTCAATTTCATAATTTACCATTTAAGACCTACAACAATTTATAAAATGTGGTGTCGCCAGTTTACTTATCAGATAGGACAGCACCTATATGCTATGAAAATGCCAAACATGAAAGTTTCCAGCTTTGTTGTTGCATTTTTTGTTTGGACTATTGGACGGATAAACCAAAACTTCTGAAGATGTCATCTTCAGATGGTATTTTTCCTTTTTTCTGACATTTTAAAGTTGAATAATCATTAAAGAAATTGGCAGAATAATCAAAAATGTTAATTTTTAGTTGTAGCCCAAATTTGAGCCACCGTCTTCATGTCCAAGCAACACACGACTAATTCACACACACAAGAAGACACAAACACAGCAGCTTGCAATAAACACATACGTCTCTGAAGCCCAAACTGTGCAGGAGAAAAAGAGAGGAGAGGAAGAGTTATAGTCACTAAGCTGTCACAAATTACACATGAAAACTGTACCTTGTACAAACAAAAAACTTAAATTCACACTTTTGCCAACAACACAAGAGCTGTGGACAAACATGTTATAACCAATCACATGGGGAGTAACTCAGACGTGCACCAATCACAGGCACACACACTGCCGGGGCGGCCATCTTTAGTAACAGGAGCCAGGGCTGACAAGTTTGGTCTATCATTTTGAGGCCCAGAAATTCCTGCATGTCTGCATACCACAGTGCAAAGGGAAGAAACAGGGGGAGACAGAGAGAGAGAGAGCACAAAGCAAAGGAACAGAGGGACAGAAAGGAAAAAAAGGAGAGGGGAGGGAGTGCAGAGGGAGGATCTTTCACATAAGGTGGAGCAACAGGGAAGAGAAATGGGAAGAGAAATGAAGAGAGAAAAAGAAAGAGACAGGAAAGACCATATTTTTTCATCACACTGTTTTAGCGGTGTCTGATGCTTTTTGCAGGTTTTTCTACACATGACAAGATGACTAGACATCCCAACCATATTGGTGAAATTATTAAATGCATTCATTCCTCATGAGGGCAGCGAAGCCATCAAAGTGTAGTGAGGAGAGCTGGTGAAGTGCAGGGAATGCATACTATGACTGCAGTCATGTCCCGTGCTACAACTTTCTACTACAGTTCAATAAAGATGCTGTACTGCAAGAGAGATAGCAGCAGCCATTTTTACTGCAGTCTTATAACTGTCAGCACACTGTTATCATCATGGTATGCATTTAGGCAAAGAGAAAAAGATTATAATAGCATTTTATATCTGTCTTGCAAATATATATTGCCACTCAAGCAATCAGGAGGAAAGTGGAGATGGCATAGGCAGCCGAGGGACTTTATAGGCCTTAATGTTTTTACAACATCACTTTCATACTACAGGGCCGTTCAGGCATGATCCGGACAGATGAGTGGAGAGAGGCAAAATAAAACAACTCTACAATGTTCCAAGACAGCAGCAGGAGTGAGGCCGGGTGTTCAAATGAAGCAACAACTGAAGGGACAGAGAAAAAAGCAGAAGACATTTTAGCAAAGGAAGTAGCCTATTGTTTGAAGGAGGTTGAGACAGCTGTCGGTTTCTCAACCTCATGCTGTGACCTCCCCTCACCCTTAGTCCAATACCTAAACCAGGGTTCATATCTTCATATCCTGTGTGACACCCAAAAATGCCAGTGGCACCGAGCTTTATCTGGTACTCATAGGTGAATGTCACCCTGTGTCACACATTTGTTTTCGCTTCTGTGTAAACATTTCTAAATCAGATTAGTTTCACTATAGATTCTACAAGTTTCTTATACCATTTCCTGAGTAATGCTCCAAGTCTCAACACAAATGCCACAACAACAAGTAGTACAAGGTGGAGGTCAGAGGAAAGTAGCTGTTTTGCAAATTGGAGCTATGCCAGTCTGTGTGCTGATGCCAACAGTGTAGGGGTGACACAGCCACTAAGCCATTCAGCATGACAAAGAGATTTAGGTGGAACTGGCTTCTGTAATAACAAAATGACACCATTTCCTTACTAGATGAGATACTAGATTTCTGAGAGATCTCTTACTACAATATTTAATGCCAAAGCTTTCCCAAGGTGGTCCAGCTGGGGGAGAGAAAAAATATATTTACACTCAATCAAAACTTCAGACTACAGAGCAGCTAGCCAGCCTATAAGAACTCTTTACCGGGGGGGGAAGCAAGTTTTAAATCTGTTCCAGACCTGGCAGACAGTAAATTAATACTGTTTAATATTTATTATCCCGGATAATTATGACTTTGTGTCTAGATGTCAGCAGTAGAGCAGGTCAGTAGGGCTATGAAGAGGAGGAAGAAGGAACATTACTTCTCCCTGTGTGTCCTTGCTGCTAGCAACTATGACCACCCACACCCACCCCCACACACACTCACACGTCCATGTTCCTCATTGGCACTTCAGGTCTTTGTGAGCCCATGTATGTGTCCATGTCCTACCCTGTAATTATGGCCAACAAATGGCCCACTGGTTTCTGACCCGTCTTCTCCCCATACCCTCTACTTGCTCACCTCTGACCTGGGTGGGTCAACTCATCCCCCCATTCTGCCAATAATGCGCCCCGCATCTGTCCACTCCAGCCCCTCCCAGCCCCCCCCCACCCACCGAGCCTAGTGTCACAAGTATCGCCTTAAATAGACAGAAGTCTCTGGACTGCACCACTATTGCCTGCACAGGAGTGGTGGTCACCATCAAAGCTCCGTTTACTGAGAATTATGCTCCTTTCCCAGACACTTAACACGTTCTGGGTAGGGCTTGACTCCCTGGAGGGTGCAGGGTTTTTTTTTTTGCGCTAAGAGAAACCTATTAAATGGTTCAAGGAAAAAAAAAGCAATTTCTTGAAAGCCAAGGACATGACATTCAGCGAAGTGACAGAACTACGTGGAAAGAGTTGGGTTTGGAAGGAACTTCAAGGTTGGGGAGGTCATATGAGGATAAAGTTTGATTTAGGAACAACAACTTTAGAAACACAAAGTTGATTTCCAGCACTGACATCTGAGAGTTTCCTTTAGTACATGCATGTTTTCGAGATTCGATTCAAGCAACTGTTGTCACGGTTCTTTCCCAACCAAACCAGGGTGTACACGTGGTGAAAACATAAACAAATAATAATTAGAAAGCATACTTTCTAATTTGTTAGGTGTCAGATAAGCATGAACTCCACAACCAGCACACCAACACAAATACATTCTCTACCTGTGGGAAACTCTGCTTTCCCAAGAAGATGATGTAACAACAAAATTCTTGAGAATTTTAAATCCAAACATCTCTCCCCTTTAGTCCCCTGTACCACCTCAAAGCCACCCATGAAATTCCAAGTATTTGATGGAGCATAAGCATCACATATTCCAAAGTACATACTAGTAGCTGTGGTTACAGACTATGTTAGGCCTCAAACATGCGGTTCTGAAATCATGTATCCATGAACATACACGGAGCTTCCTTGCTCCACTGAAGCAGCAGTGTTGTTCCCTTTACAGTGAGTTAATGATGTACAGGACAGGTAGGGACTGGCTGTGCTTTGACTGAGTTATAAAACATCACTTCACTCTGAGTTGATGTGTGTTTATAGAAGGGACAGTTATAATAAACAATTTATTATTTCCTTTACTCATGATAGTTTGAACATCTTTATGGGTACTGTCTAACTATTGTAGGCTTCAGATTTCATATATTATGTATTCTGAAATAAGAGCAGTGAAACCACAATATACTGTATATCATATAATCCTGTGTGTGCGTCCATGTATGACCGAAGTAAGTTTGATGACTGTGTCGATGTTACAATATTGACATTATTATTTGGAGTCTTGTGGGGGAAGTATGGGGAGGGCTTAGTCACCAAAAAGGAGTGAATAGGTGGGTGGGGGGAACAGTTTGTATTGGTTATAAATCAATAAAAAAAACAAAATCATCCATTTTGATAAAAAAACAAACAAATTCATGATAAAAAAACGTGCTGTAGTATCTAATTTATCAAAGACGTCTTTGTTCCAAGTATTGTGTATAACTATACGTGAGTTAGGAGAAATTGAACAAAACCCATTTATTTTGGATGTAATCACTGACTGTGCTATTGTACTGCTAGCACTGTTTTGTAAAACTGAAAGATCGTCAGGTATGCCTGAATGTGAGTGCAATACAGTATTGAATATTAGGACATGAGGCTACTGTTGATCAGATTGTGTCTTCACTATCAAGTGGGCGTGTGTGTGTGTGTTGTCATCTGATCTGGCTAAACGCATGAAAACAATCCCCTTCTCTCGACCAGAGGGAGGGTCGTGTTCTTTTCCTCCCTCACACACAAACACTTTATGCAATTCCTTCCTTGCCTATCGCCTCAGCTGCTTTTATTCTTATTTCTGACAAACTGATTTACAACCTGGGGTTTGCATTTGCTGGAGGTTTGCAAAGCGAATAATTAAATAAAAATCTGCAGCACTGTCAGAGCTCAGCATTTCTGTTTCAGGGTTGCAGATCTAGAGAGAACTGTGATCCATTCATTTAACTTTTCTTTCCTTTCATTTTCTCTCACACGTAAATAATATCCCTCTCCCCAACACACTCTTTTCGCCCGCCAGCCTTCCCCCAGGGCCCAGTTGTACAGCTCAGCAGTAGGAAGTGATTTGGACAAAGGCAGGAAGTAATGAGGAAGTCCTTTCAGACAGCTCAGGCTGTAACAACCACTTGCCTGCCAACATGCTTTCCTCTACAGCTCACACACCAAGTCTCACATCAAACCACTTGTGCACAGAGGGAATCAAACCATTACCCTCATTAGGAAGCTATATCAGTCTTTTTCTCAACACCCCTTTGTCCTATGTTAACAAAAGTGACATGTTTATTCTTTTAAAAAAAAGGCAGAAGAAGGTATTAAGGGATAAGGAATTTTCTCCGTGTGCAGTAGCCACACATCTTGTTCCAGCATGCTGGTATCCTCAGAAGCCCCCATCCTCTCCACACTATAGGCTACTTACATATATGCCAATCCCCTGCTAAAATATTGGGCAGTAGTGTCAGCGTGCTCCATTAAGCCTCTGTATCTGAATGTGTAACATTACAATTGTGTATACACATGTGCGCTTTGTGTGTGCGTGTGTTTAGAGCAGGATGTGGGAGTGCCCGTTCATTGATGAGCTGGAGGAGAGAGAGTTTTCCAGATCCCCCGGGGCGCTTGGCTAGCACTGCCTGCCTGCTACTGCGTAAATGGAGCGGGTAGAGGGACACACACACACACACACACACACACACACACACACACACACACACACACACACACACACACACACACACACACACACACACACACACACACACACACACACACACACACACACACACACACACACACACACACACACACACACACACACACACACACTTATCAAAGTTAATTTGGATTTGTTAACAAGGATGCAAGCTGCCAGGAAGGAAAACACAAGAGCACGATTACTAACTCTCCCTCTCCATCTGTCTGTTTCTATCATTCCTTCCCATTTAGTTTTTGTCTCCTCATCTCACTCCTTGTCCCTTATAAGATATTCATGGTAATTCAAAACACCACTGAGTGAGTGAGTGAGTGTGTGTTAATGTAAGGCAAGCCACCACGGAAAAGCTTTAACTATCACAAACGGACAGCATCAAAGAGGAGCTTGTCTATGTCTATAGCAATAAATGAGAGAGAGAGAGAGAGAGAGAGAGAGAGAGAGAGAGAGAGAGAGAGAGACAGAGACAGAGACAGAGACAGAAACAGAGAGGAGAACAAGTGTACGCAGCTCTCTTGTGTGTGTATAACACTATAACACTGTCTATCGCTATCAGGATCACATCACTTGTAATTCACTTTACTTCGGACCTGGAACAGAGAAGGAAATTGGAAACAATTCAAATACTATCATTCAATTGTTTGCTCTCTACTTTTTTATTTGAATGAACAGAAGGAAGACAAAAGGTTCACGTATTTTACTTCGGAAGAGAACACATTTTTACTAAAATGTGGTGCAAAATCAGGAGTTTTGAAATCATGACAATTTATATATAATATTATCAGCCCAAATAACTGTAATATATATAAACGTAAAGTATTGAAAAAAGTATTGTTTTTGATATCAGTTCCAAAACTCAGGTATTATATCAGCGTTCGCATCAAATAAATGTCAAATAATACCCAGTCCTTCTTAACAACGACACAAAAATCATTAAGTTATTAGAGAAGTCTAGTACTTTTTGGTCATTTTGTTTCCCTTAGTAATGTGTCATTATCGATTATTAATGAGCCATAACTTTTTATATACAGTAATCCCTTACATAAAATGCCACTTACACAAAGCGAACCACTCCTGCACTATCAGGCAGTCTGTCCCTTTGTGTTTATGTCACGGAGCACTAAATGGCTAATTAAGAACAGGAGCTTCAGAAAAACTCTTTTGTTACCTTTCATTAGAAACAACTGCCAAAACTGAACCAAAGAAAGACAGAAGAGATTGAGAGGGAAGTGTGGAAGCAGCCTGAGCGGAGACACTTTTACACCCCAATTAACAGGTCGGGCTGGCTAAGTATTTTTGTTTGGTTGTGAGCGCAGGGCAACAGTACGCTTCATTGAGCACCTCCATCCTTAATGCTGTCATTTTCTTTCTCTCTTAGGGCCAGTTTTGACCTGGTTTTAACATCTGTCCTGAGTGATTCGATCACAAGTGGACAGCTCTAGGTGCGTGTGTTTCCCGTCTGTAGAATGTGTCTCCAAATGAGTCCTCAGTGACCACTTGTGATCAGATCTCACTTCCCCGCGCTATATGCAAATAAACACGTTTAACATTTCCGTTTGCATACAGGCTGGCTGTGTGTGTTTAAATTGTCAGTTGTTACTTTGACATAAATCAAGTGAAAAATGCAAAAGTGCTGCCCACAGTCTGCGTACCGACCATAGACCGTAAAAAGGTGGACATAAGGAGAAATACTGACGGCTGACGGAACCTGTGCAGGAGAGACAGAGGTTTTTAAAAGTCTCTGTGTGTTCAGCTCTCAGTAGGTTTGTTGCTTCTAACGGAATCTCTGTGGTTCAAAGTTAAGCTTTATTTTACATTTCATGTTCACTAGGAGTCGCGTTACGTTACTGCTAATGAAGACCCAACATTTTGCTGCCTCATAATAAAAGTATTCAAATACCAAAATAACGGGGGACTTTTATTGTGAAGAACTTATTCGAAAACAAACCGTTTCACAGCCGCTGCTTTGACCACTCAGTTAACCGTCAACTCTAGACAGCGCTGTGTAGCTCTGGTATTGCGAGACTAATTAATAACAGGAGACGACATAATAGCAGGAAGTTCTGTAGTAATGTCCTACATATTGGTGAATTTGGGGATGTTTTATAAAACTAAAAGTAACATTATTTTCAAGGCAACAGTGCTGCAGAGAGCTCGAGACAGCTGGGGATATAGGAGCAGGTAGCTTGCAGGAACAAAAACAGACACATCGCTAACGGAATATGATAATAACACCCAGAACATACGATTCACTCTCAGTGGTTTCTGTGACATGAGAAATACTTGGAATGAGTACGTAGTTCCGCTCACAATTGAGTAGGCGGTCTTTAATGTGGACACAGGACACATTCTGATTCCTAATTATTATTTTTTTAAGATTCAGAGCTATGAATTGAACTTTTTCTTATCTTTTTGTATTTACAAACATAGTTCCATTGTTGTTTTATTCTATGTTACATTATTTAATTCTACCTTTGCCTAACTATATTCATGGTACCTTGCACACTTGATTATGTATCTTTAAGACATACTGTTTCTGCCTTCCCTGCTCTACCTGTACAGCACTTTGGGTCAACTGTTGTTCGTTTATATGTGCTATACAAATAAAATGACTTGACATTCCCGTTCTCACTGCTATTAGAATGTGGACACATGCGGCTCAAACCACCTCCAAATGTGTTTTTTGCAATCCAATCTCAATGTGTCCTCAATGCATCTTGAGAGAATTTTCACCTGTGCTTAGAGCTGTCACTTGTGATCCGATCACTCAGGACAGATGGAACTGAATGCCAGTTCAGAACTGTGTCTTCGCCTCCTTTAGCTTGGCCACGTGTGTGTGTGTGTGTGTGTGTGTGTGTGTGTGTGTGTGTGTGTGTGTGTGTGTCTGCGTGTGTACCTGGGAGCCACACTTGAAACTTGACTTGTTTGTTTTGCTCTGTTTATTTAGCTTTGCCCACCCCCTTCTCCTCCCCTCCTGGCCTTCTCATCTGGCCCTCAGCTTATCCACACTGACTGTCCAGTTTCATTTGATAGCATGAGAAATAAAACTCTAATGGAAATGTCCAGCCGAGCATTAGGTTATGTTATGTTAACAGCGTGGTGATACCGTTCAATGGCAACATACTACTGTAAATGGGTATTAAAGGAATAGTTTAACAATTATGAAGCTACAGCCAGGAACCTTAAACTTAGCATAACGACTGAAAACAGGGGATAACACAAAATATAATCTGTACACACACACACAAAAAAAAAAACTAAGAGTAAAAACAACAATTTGTGGTTTTACGATGACAGGTTATGTGCGAGGCTATTTCTTGGCCAGGACCAGTGAGTTCCTGGAGTTCTCACAATCTTTTAAATACAGAATTTCTTTGTTTCAACAGACTTTGTTCCCATTCTGAGGATATTGTTAAGTTTAAAAAAGTTAAAGCCAGGCTATGTTTGCAAAACAATGTTTAATGGGCCCTGCAGCTAAATTTAATCAAGTAACTACACTAATCAGCATTTGACTGCCTCACCCAAAACCTAGCTTCTAAAGAATTAATCAGGTCGTGTCTGACATTTAGCATATGAAGAAGACTCATTGTCCCCACAGGAAAGGTAACTATTGTTTCTGCTTTTAGGGAGCCACTCCCTGCAGGGCCATACGTGATTAGAACAAAGGAAATGCAAACTCCGTAAACTTGAACAGAATCGGCACTACCATGTGAAACGACCTTTGTCTGTGACCTGGAGTAAACCTGAAATCAGAGGTGTGTCTTTAACCTGGGACAGTTTCCATTAAGGGAAACACTCACAATCCCAAGGGATATAATTCTGATCCTGAGTAAGATTCGGGACTTCAATCTGTGACCCCGCAAGGGAAGCAGTTGGAGTCCGCTGTTTACAGTGTATTTGTTTGTCATGTCACATGACTGTTCTTCTGTGACTCCGCAAGGATGAAGCATGAGATCAGTTCAATTGTGTTTTGACTGTCGTTTTCATGTTGTTTTGCTTAATCTTTCAATTCGACCCCAGCCTCCTCCTTCCTCCAGAAATCAGAACGAACACGTCTTTTAGACATTTCTTAACAATATTTCCTGGTACTTTCATGTAAATCTGTTGCCGGGACATAACTATAAAATAAACCTATACACAACTACAAGAATGAATATACCGACTTGATTTGTCAAATTCAGACAGCGCTGAAGCGACAACTGCTCTCTCGACGTAGGTGCATGAGGGCATGGGAGTATTGTTTTAAGACAGACAAAGAAAATCCAAACTTATCATTTAATAATCCTTTCATAAGATAAGTCTTTTGAACATGTGTTCATGTTTTTTTACACTTTCATAGATGGACATCACAGGTTAATCACTGCTCACAGAGTACAGCTGTAGCTCCATAGAAATTAAGTTCTTAGTTCCTGAGAATTACATACAGTAAACACCATAAAGTTTCGCTTTCAATTTTTCTCACGCTCCCTTTCTCTTGCTCAACCCTCGTGTGCTCTCAGTCTCTCGGTTTTTACAAAAGCTTGGAAGTTAGTTGAACGTCTTTTAAACGTGCTAATAACTAAATTAAATTCCCATCCCCAGTAGAGAGCTGGGCAGCCCGACCCGTGTTCAACTCTGGTCAGTAGGAGGCTCACAAAGCCATGCCGAATGACGCACGTTGACCCATTTAGATCGACCACCAGTGCAGGTTTAACCTGTGTGACTGTGACGGTCTGAAAGTGGTACGTGTAATGGAGAGAGGGCATTTTCCCTCTGTGGCTTTTGACACTGGGAGGTGAAGCTGGGCCTCTGTGTGCTCGTGTGTGTGCGAGCCTGAAAACAATCGCAGCAAACAACAAAGCATGTAGGCGCAGGCAAAGTGAACTTTGACCTGAAAAGCTTTCTCTCCTCCTGCTTGTGTGCTTGTGTGCGTGTGCGTGTGCGTGTGCGTGCGTGTGTGTGTGTGCGTGTGTAAGCACAGTGCTGGCTGGTGTCTGTGAGGCTGAACACAGTGTGCCATGCCTCAGGAACAGACAGAGCCTTATCTTAACAAGAGATTGAATGTTTGCTCCCATTCCCTCTTTCTCTCATCTGTGAATATTACCCCAGCTTCCTTTTCTAGCTGTAATTTTATCTGTCTTTACTTTACTTAATCGAGCCCTTGGTCTTGTGGGCTTGCTTTGAAACTAGCAATCTGCCTTTGCTGCATTGACTATACATCTGTCTCTCTTCTTAAATAGAGGACAGTTTCGCCATCTATGAATTCAGCTTTCCTGCTTCTTTTTTTATTTATTATACATTTTTTGCGAATTTAACAAACTCTCCTTGGAAATTGGTTTCATTTTAACACCATTTAAAAAGGTCCCACCGACAAAACAAACCTTCATCCTTAAATTAAAAGGCCATTTACTGTGCGTAACAGATAAGAGGTGAACTACTACCTTCTTCTACCTTCATTTAAAAACCAAACCAATTCAAAAGACAGCAAGAAGTCAAAGATAGAAAGCGTCTGCTTCCCATCGTGTTAACCAAACCAGTCCTACCCATGCCATTTTACTCATCCTTAATGCATCATGTGCAAACATGTGGGTGCAGAAGATGTATGCTACATGCCTACACATCCTGTCTGTCTCATTCAAAGCAGGTGTCGGTGATCCATGAACCTCACTGATCTCAGACCTGACAACCTTCCCCTTCTCTTCTAGACGTGTTCCCTTTCTTGCCAATCTGGTATTTCAACAGCACCAGTCGCAGTCCTTTATTTATACTTGTGATTTTTGACTGAGAAACAATTCTTTTCACTCTCTGTTTTCCATAGGGACATCCATGTGCCGGGTCAGCTGCAGAATAGCACGTGTACGACTGGTCGGAATTCACTGCTCAAAGACATTTCAACTGATGCAGTCCAGATACATGTCCACATACACAAGCTAACTTGTGATTGAAGGTTTCCAATGTATTGGGGCTTTTTTTAAGATGCCTGCATAACGCATGATCGAAATGCATGTTACACTCTACTGTTGTCCACAGGAAAAGCGAGCAACCACCAACATTCAATCAGGCAATAAAGCCACAGCAACTTGCAACAGCTTGTAAAAGCTGGGAAAATTGCAGCCTGAGTGCACTTGACAAAACCGAAAACCTACTACTGGACTGACCTCCACATCCTAGCTACCTACACATGCTGTATATACACAGATATCTAAATATACAGAAGGCACATACACACAAAATACATGTGTGGTCAGTTACACAGACATACAAAACCAAAACAAAATCAGACTGGGCAATGAATGTCAGATCTTATACACTCTCCAGGCTGTTTGGATTGCCAACAAGATACTCAAGGGCCCTGCACAGTTAAACACAACATGTCTTGGTTCACACACACACACACACACACACACACACACACAACACACACACACACACACACACACACACACACACACACACACAGGTTTTCCTGCTTGTAAGGAGCATGTGTAAAATCAGAGGAATGCAGGCTCTCCCTTGGCTCTTACCTAAGGCAACTAGATCTCTGTAAAAACACAACAAACAAAAACAACCCCACAGTTTCCACTCACACGTAAACTTTAATGACCCATCTAATGTTCCTCCACCCTGCACACGTGTGTATGTGTGCATCTAAGTTTGTAAACTGAGTTTTTATTCACCGAAGCTCTAATTAAAGATCCTACAGTTTCCTCACGCCACCACCCAGCACGTGTTTCACTGTATATCACTGCACAAGCACCCAAGGGAAACAACACATTTCTCTTTCTTGAGGCTCACATCTCACATCCTTTTATCTCACGTGTGGCTGAAAACATGCCTGTATAGCAATAAGACGCATAGGTATTAAACGGTTTCAAAACTCACTAATAAGACTTATACTGTCACTATGGTTGTTGTTATAATTGCTGTCCCACTAATTATACTGTTTATACTTTAATATGTATATTATTCTGATCTGTAACAGCGCTGATTTGAGAAAAGCAATAGAGTTTGGCTGCTGTCGGCTTAAAATATGTCTGTGGAAATGTGGAACTGCGGCTCTCCCCTCCAGTGGGGACATGCACTTAAACAAGCAAGCATTTACAGTAAGCGTACACATATCATCCCTATGTGTAGCCTCCACACACTCCCCCTGCCGCAGGGGCAGACAGCCATTGCATCATGTCCTAGAAATGGCTCCTGCTTTGACACACCGCTCTTGACTAAACTGGAGCCTGTCATGCGACACAGAGCACAGCGTCGTACCTGTTCCCCCGGCCTATTTAAAGCAAAGGAGACATGAACACACATGTACAAGAGGTTGTTTGGCGTCCTGCGTACCCACTTCTGTTCATCAGCCTACATTCTTTTTTTTCCAATGGTCAGGGCATTTGTCTTTGAAATCAAGTCCAGGGCTTGTATTTGTTAAACTTCTCAGAATTACACTTATGAATGCTCAACATAGGAGTAAAAAAAGTTCTCTAAGGAGAATTTATCACATTGGCAAGAGCCCACAGTGAGTATGCATGGGAAGTGGAAAAAAGGGTGAGAGTGGTGTAACATCCTATCAAATTTTCTAATCAAATGCAAATAATATCCCAAAATGACCACCACTTCTGAATTGCACATATTGCTTCAACTAATGTATAAATCATCATGACCAACGGAACTTTGTACAACCACTCCAAAACATGTCCCAGACAGATGTGTGTTCATCTCGGTTTCTGCACTGCAATCATCGAAATTCTACCTTTAACCCACTTAAGAGACCTTTGGAGCTCTCTTAAACATTTTAGTAAGAACTTTTGATGAATAGCTTTTATTCTTAAGTTTGTGAGCAGGAGTAAAAGTGAAGAATTTCTACTTTCATTTTATAAAACTTTGTCTTTGATAAATACAGGCCCAGGTCTGCACAAATATCAACAACTTTTCTGAGCTCTTAATTGTATCATCAGAAACTTTTAACCTAACCATTACACATTGTGTGTGCGTGTTAGGTCACTTGTATTTGGTCTTGGGCATGAATAAAAGAGGGTATTGCCAGGAGATAGGACTATGTAAATTAATCATATATACTGTAACTAGGGATGCAAATTTTAAGCAGTTTCATTAACAGATTCATTCATATTAATAATCAATAATCAGCTTAAGTCCAACCGTGAAAAAACAAGTGTGTGTGTGAGAGAGAGACAGAGAGAGAGAGAGAGAGAGAGAGAAAGTGTGAGTGAGTGAGTGAGTGAGTGACAAAGACTGAGACACAATAAGAGACATTTCCTGTACTACTTTCCCGACAGTGAGACCTGGCAGAAAACCGAGGAGCCAGCATTTTATGTGGGCTGCAACAGTCAATGTTAAAAGTATAAAAATGGTTGTTTTGCTTTGAACGCTAGCCTTTCTGTCAGACACAGACACAGAAGAGAAAAAACAACACAAGCTATAATCGCCTTCAAAAAATAATAAGCATTCTCTCTGTGCGTCTTACAATAGAAGCCATTCTCTATGTTTATGGTAGGAGGGGAAAGACTGACTGACTGACTGACTGACGCACCAAGCAAACCTACAGCTCTTCTCTACTAAAAGGACAGAAAATCTGTACAATGTTCAATCTGTACAACAAACAAGTGTACTATCGACTCTGTCGCTCTAACACTCTTTCTGTCATGGCTTTGTTTTCCAGAATGCCTACCTTTGAGCTTGCAGTTGCCTTGCTTAACACTGAGTCATTTCACAGATCAAGCAGATCTTGAGCCTATAATTACAGATCACTTGCCCACAATGCTCCCATCAATAAATGCTAATCAGAGGGAGTCCACAACCCCTGGCTGCTGATATTAGGAGCAACCCTCCGCATCATAGAAATCATTATATGAACCATTTGGAATGAAAAGATCAGTCGTCTCAATTGATTTCTGGGAGGAAAAAAAATCTTCAGTGCATATTCTCATTATGTGTCTCAATGGACCACTTTACAATGAGCAGCATGATGGATTCTGGAAAGGTGCTATACTATCATGTCTGCACACAACGGGTAGTCAATATGGAGATTTAAATAAATAAATGTTTAGTCTTTTTTTAATTTGGCGAGAATCTGGCTGGTCTAAACACCTGACAACGATAAACTTTCTAATTAGAAGTTAAAGAAATTGGACAAAAATGTTGGGGATGTATACATTAAGTATAATAATGCCATGGATATGGAAAGTTAGCTGTGGGCTACAACTTGAGCCCTGTTTTTTGCTTTCAATTGCTTTACATTTTGACAAATTGGAACCATTAAAAGTATGCCAAATCAAGTATTAGCAGTTTCTGTTTGCAATGTACTCATGGATGTATTGAATAAATTATCACTGGGTTACTTTGATAACGAAGAAAACTTAAAAACGTGTATCTTAGGCAAGTTCTGGAGTTATAAGGAGCGTCTTTTTTTCTATTACTTCTAAGCAGATTTATGGACAATGATATCCTCACAAAGTGCAAGTAAAAATATGGGAGCGTATGAGGGGGAAAAAAAACTTAATAAGCTCTCCACTGTTGAAAGCACATTCAAACACATACACTTACTTCTCTGGCAATGGTTCTGTGACCAGCATCGTCCCCTGAAGTGTCCGTTGATGGTGTTCTGTGGGCAGATGGTCTGACCTTGGGCCGTGCCGGGACACACATCTCCACACTCTCTGTCATTCTTATTGGCTACGATGAAGTTGTCCTCCACCGTATCCAGGATCTTGGACCAGTCCAGGGTGGCCAGGTAACACAGGTCTGGATTCTTCTCGATCCTCACTGCGCCCCGGGTGATATTCATGAGGCTGTGGAGGCCCACCTCCTTCATCTGCAGCATCTCGTAAATCACAAGAGCGTAGTTGAAGAAGAGGTTGTTTCCGCGGACCACCGTCAGGTTGGGGAAGAGATCGCTGAGGGTCTCCAGGCCGTAGACTCTGAACAGCAGCACATAGTCGGTCACCACTCGAAGCTTTGGGTAGCTGAGACCCCGGAAGTCCTCGGTCTTGGTCTTAAACATGAGCAGAATCTTCAGGTGGCCCTCAATGATGGTGCAGTTCTCCAACGACTGGAGGTTGGTCACATTGTTCCGGATGTCCTTGTTCTGGCAGACTGGAAGGATAAGGAAGGAGGGAGATGTGAGAACAGTAATAAGCCTAAAACACACTTTTACATTAGACACCTTGTTCCGGAGACCAGAGCAGATCTCCAAATGTCTATTTACACTCAGCTGCCAGTTTATTAGGAACCCCCTCCCGAAAACAATTGCAATTTAATTATTAATTAATAAAGCCCTGAAATAAATCCCACCGTCAAAAAGGTAAAAGAAGGTTCAGTATTTATTGACACCATTTTCGGAGTAGTGTTAATTATACTGTATGTTGTATTTTTTTTTCCATTAATCAGTTAACTGGTTAGTCAATAACATGTTAACAAATAGTGAAGGGTGATGCCATTCAATTGCAAGTTCATTGACGTAAGACAAAGTAAAGCAGCAAATCCACTGAATTGAGAAACTGGAATGAGCATATGAGTAGTAGTTCTTGAAAAATAACTTGATGATTAACCGATTTCTGAAAAAGTAGAAAAAAGAAAGAAAAAAAATCTATTAATAGACTAGTTAATTCATCGACTTTCAGCATACTTGGTGTATGATCATTGATCACAGTATAAATAGTAATCTTTGATTTGCAACAGCATCAGAACAACTGGATATGAACATCAACCTTTTTCCCCATTTAAGACATGAAACATGAAAAATAGTGATCTGCATTAGGCCTGTCACAATATGCAATAAATCAATTAATCGCATGATAAATAAAAATGAGCTTGATCATTTTTAAATGGAAATTAAAGATTTCCATTTTATTTATTGTTTTTGATTGTGTTTGGTTTTTATTCCAGTGCATTGTTTGTTAACAGAGACTGAGAGTCCATTTTATTAATTGTTTTTGTTTGTTTTGTTCATTTATTGTGGATATTTAAAATGTCTTCCAGTTCCAGTGTTAAATATTCTTTAGATATAAAAGTGTATTGATCTTTGAAAAGGTGTACCTGCATTATTAGGCCATTATCATTATATTAGATGAAAATGGTCTCAGAACGACAATATTATCGTTTATCGCAACAATTTCTGGGACAATTTATTGTCCAGCAAAATTTGCTATCGTGACAGGCCTAATCTGCATTAACTAGAGCAGAGCCATTCATGAAACAGCCTCACTAAAGTCCCCTTTACAATCTGACTGGCCGCATGCACTCTCTCTCACACACTCACACACACACTTCTCATTGGCTCCAGCATTATTTCTCCAGAGAGCACATTACTGTATGGCACTGTCTGATCTGAATGAAGCAGAGATGAAAGGGTTAACAGAAATGAAGCCTGGAAGCAAAATGCTTATCCATGCTCATTCATACTCTTTAGCTGCTGCACACTGGCACACACACAAGCCCACATTTGGACCAGCAAATGTGGGCTTGTGTTTTGCGCACACACACACACACACACACACACAAGAGGAGTGGAGAATTCATTAGGGGGCTGTTACTTAAGGAGATGTACAGAGAGAAAAGGCATTCTGCTGTTACAAATAATAAGATGCACACTTCCAATGTATTCCTATGTAGAAAATAATTAGGTAGGAGTGAAGAATGCCTCATAGTTTAAATAATATTAGTTACAATGACAACATTATAACAACATTCTATTCTTAGGAAGCTAAATAAATTTCATTTGATGGTTTACAAAGTTATCAAGAGAACACAAAGCAACAATATTGCTCGTGACCTATTGTCAAAGCCGTGCTACCATTTTCCTCCAAATTTCAGCTTCCTTAGAATTGTCCTTAATAAAAGGTAAGGGATGGCCATACAGGTGGAATGCTTTTTCTAGCAGATCACCCAGGCTTGTCCGTCAACATCTAATCATACAAAGTGTCAGCTCATGTGATACCGTTGATCTGTATTGTTGAAAACTTAAAAAAATTGAAAAGAATTGTGAAATATTCAGCCTCATGTTATACGAGCAGAACTAAACTATGTTTTTGGGAAATATTAGATTCCTGACCACTTTTACAATCTATAGGCCTTAGGTCAGGAGAGATGCGCTATAGCGCAGCCAGGTATGGTGCGTAATGGAGATTCCAAAGCGCTCTTCTTTTGGTCAGAACCAAGGAGAGCGATCGCGGATGGGTCCGTCCTTTGCACCGAAACTTTTTACAATGCAACAACATATTTAAAGAGCATCAAGCTATTACAGTCTTTATTATGTAAGCACATATAATATATATAACAGTATATTAGTCAGTCATTTGTATTAGGTTAAACAGTGATTTGATAACGTTTTTAATTTAAGGCCCACCCACAATTGGTCTGGCCCATCCAAAACTGGAATCCTGGCGCCTGATTTACACTCAGTGAACATACTCAACTACACTGGTAGTGGTGGTGAGACATAATACTAATTTGACTTAACCATGCATGGACCATATCAACCATAATACCAGCCATAACTGCCAAAAACATATGGTTATGGTCAATAACCCAGATGTGAGAAGATTGGATTTAAATGCAATTTGTTAAGGAAATGTAACAATGTAAATGTTGCTCGGGAAAGGGAAGTTTGGGGTCCCCTGCTGGAGCTGCTCCCCCCGCGACCCGACACCGGATAAGCGGACGAAGATGGATGGATGGATGGATGGAAATGTAACAGGCTTGTTTCCACTACGAGAAACAAAAATTAGGCTACTTCTCTCCGTCATTCATTGGATTACGTTTGAATGTGAGAAAGAAAGAGAGAGAGAGAGAGAGAGAGAGAGAGAGAGAGAGAGAGAGAGAGAGAGAGAGAGAGAGAGAGAGAAAATAATGCCTTGTAGGAAATTAATCACATTCAACATTAGACCCATTTTGTTAACAAAATGTGAACATCTGTCATGGACACAAGTTCAATTTATAAAAACTAAAATATTGTAAAGGGGCGTGGTGATTGTGTATGTCGGGTAAAATTAGATTCTTATGACAGAAGTGATCCAATGGTCTCCATCTAGTCCGCTGCTTTCATACGGATGATACAGACACACACCTGCTAATCACACTCTGTGTCTTCCGTGCATCTAAATGGCGAGAACCCCATCTGCTCACCACCTTTTGCTATGTTCCCCTATTTTTACGCTCAATCCCCCATTACCACTTTACACACACAAAAAAAACAAAAAAAAATCAATCACACTACAACATGCATCTTAAAATAGAAGCAAAAATCTAAATTCATTGCAGTGGACTACTTGGTTCCATTGAGTTGTTATTGACAGTCATCATTTCCCAGGTGTAAGCTACCTATTAACTTCCCATTCTGTTAATGGTTAGTGAGACAAACATGTCAACAGTCAAGGTACAAACTCTGACCAGCAGCACATCAATATCTTATAATGGAAAGGAGCCAATAAAGCCTGTTATCACTACACAGCCAAATAAAACCATGCTGTTTACTACAACAGCATGTTAGCATATAGGGGTGAGTTATTCAGGCCAGTCAGAATGTATTTTGCTAAGAAACAACTGGTGGCCTTTTGTTATTACCTTTAGAGAAAATATCTGGATCAGATTAAAGAAAAAAAAAAAAAAGTCAAATTTAAATATCCATGCAAGGCATTAGTGTTTCATGTTATTTCAATCACGAGTATGTGTAAATTAGTTCTTGATTTTTTTATTTTTATTGAATATGTCTGATGAAGTAAAATAAATCAAACAGAGTAAGATTTTTTTTTTTTTTTTTTTAAAGATTCACAATTCTTAAAAAAAATGTATCCAAAAAACATTTTTACTGAAGAGAAATATACACACGATAGCAAGACCAAATGTCTTCTGTAGGAGACCTAACAAAAGATTAATGAAACATAGGCAGGTATGTTGACAGTTATCTTATTTGACATAGGGACAAAACCTTTAAGATAAAAGGAATTGTGCAGTTGAGATATTAAACAGTAGCTATCAACTTTGCTCCTCTGTACACTACTGCAGCCATCCTGTTACTGTCAGTTTTACACTGGTCAGCTATAGGGTTGGGTATCGTTTTTTTTTTTTCCAATACTGGTGCTAAAGCGATACTTTTAAAACGGTGCCTGAACCGATACTTTTTAATAAAGTAAAAAAAAAAGAAAAAAAAAAAGAAGGGTACTAAACAACAGTCGGCGACTAAAGAACGGCTTGTTTATTGCTAAGGCCATATGGTCAAAATTAAAGATTTAATAATAATGTAATAACTATAACTTATAACAATAACTTATTTCACCAGTTAATTACTGTTGAATGACAAAAACAACCACCAGATGGGAAAAAGGTATTTTACAATAACTTTGAATGCACCAGTTCAGTAATAAGTTCAGTAATAAAATGATACAATAAATTATAAATAAATTACAGTCTAACATTATATAAAGCCCTTCTCACTTCCAGTTACTCTGACAGTCTATTATTGACACAAACATGAAAAGTTAACATATTCATCCATTCACTGACAACTAGGTCAGACAGCAACAAGCGTGCACAAGATCATTATTGTCCGTCGTTCACCGTGTAATGAAATTACTTCCATTAATCAAAAAACATTTAAATGGGAGTATTTAAATGTATCCACATTAGCGTGAACATGGCCAAAGCCAGTTCAACTTTACACACTTAGCCGACGCCTGCAGCCAGATTTGCCAGCAGCCAAAAGCAACTCATAAAATGATAACTCAATTTCAGCTGTTCAACATCTCATCAGATAAGGCAGAGTTTGAAACAACAACAGCTACTCATTCACAAGCTAGCCACTTTGCCCTGGCTGCACCCTCTTTATTAGACACATACTATCAGAAACCAAAACAGTTCTTCCTCCACTATGTGGCAGTTGATGTTGTTACCAGTGATAACCGCAACCTTACACCTCTCTGCCCTCCTGCCTTATCTCCTGGACATATCGCACAGGCCTACAAGCCACCCACTCGCTGTCAGTCTGCAGCACTAACCGGATACCTATTGTGCAACACGACAACATAACAAACTACGTTATGCAACACCAACAGGGCCAGGGTGCAACTAACCTCTGTCCATAAAGATCTTCAAGAAAACACCAAGAGGACACACACATGACCTTTCTAACTGCAAGTAAGAAATATGTTATAGGGTCTTTCTCTTCACACAGCATGCTAACAGGCTAGCACACACGTCACGTCTCCTGCTGGAGAAGCTTTATTGACACAAAGAAATGTTAGTAGGCCATGAGGGGAAGCAGTACACAGTGCTGCTGGGAGCTCCCTCTGCAAAATGGAGTCTTGTTTTCGACTGACAGGAACGAGAGAGAGAAGGGGAAGGAGGGAGGGGAGGGGGGGGTTGGGGGCGCGGGTCATCGGGGGCAGATGGGGAAGAGGGGAAAAGAAGGAAGGAGAGTAAAGGAGTGGAGGAAGGGTTGTTATGTAGTCAGGGGGTTGGCTGCAAGAGCCACTGTGTCTTTAAAATAATGAGCTATCTCCTCCCAGGTTCAGAAGCATGGGGACACAGGAGAGGCAAAGAGCGCGAATAGGGAGATTGAGTCAGAGGGAGACGGGTCGCAGGCAAAAGAAGGGGAAGAAGATGAAGGGGGGCAGGGAAATGATGGGAGGGGAGTGAGAGGGGTGAAAGTGTAACCTGAGCCCAGGCAGGAACGCAGGGTGACGTAAGGGACTTACAGGACGGTTGGTGATCACATGCATGAATGGAGGGCCGCTATGGACCACTGTTACATGACCACACACACACACACACACACACACACACACACACACACACACACACACACACACACACACACACACGAGGAGGGGGGAGAGTTTGCTACCTACTGCTCACAAACAACAATAAGTTATGTTCAACTACAACATAAAACACTCAACAAACTGAGCTTATGGCAACATGAGACAAAAACAGGGAGAGAGAAACGGCAAGAAAGAGGAAGACACCTGCTGCATAATTCTTTTCATTTTTTGTCATCTAAAGAAAGAATAAAGACACAAAGACTATGATGTGAACTGCTGTTTCAATTTACTAAAGCCCACCCTCCCACTGAGGACCACCCATAAGCAGACAGCTTGGTGCTCTCACTGGCTGTACAGGAGCTCTTAATTACAATAACAACCCAATCAGCCACTAATGAGCCGGTAGGAGGTGGGGGGGGGTTAGGGGGCTGTATCGAAGCAGAGAATGGACACACCAACCCGATTATCGGCCGTCGGACAGTCTGGCGAGGTCGGTGACTCGAGTCTGTTCGGTGTGTTCCGTTGGCCGATTTTGCTTGTTGAATCGGCCAGTGGGCAGTCAGACTCAATGACCAATCTGATTGGTGGAGTGCTAGCCCTTGACTAAGGAATCAGTGCTTCTTCCACAAGAAGAAGCCCGAGAGCTGACAACGCCAGTATCTTCTTATTACTAGCTCTATCGTATTTTCTTCCGTTCAGCGAGTAATGACAACAACGATCCTTCTTGATTACCATCAACACTCTCTGATGAAAACAATGACTGACGACAGCGTGCTCTGTGTTTACTAAGTCTAGAGAGATGTTCAGTCATTTCCGGTTTAAATTTTTTGGGCGACAATACCGATTAGCGCCGCCTGCTGATATGGAGACGTATTATGTCTCACACACGTCATTAGTCGGCGTTGCTTCGGTGTGTTCCGAGGCACTTTTTTGAGGGACGGGAGCCGACTGATCAGTCCGACTGCTTTTTCTGCCGATGGTCGGCCGTCGGGTTGGTGTGTCAGAGCCTTAAGAGAGCACCGACTGGGACTTCCGGAATGCAGCGTGCGGAGTAGGACTTTGACTTTTGCCGAAAATCATATTCGAAGTTCGTTTGTTTATTAATATTTGAATATTTATTAATACTATTTTGACCATTAAATGCCTTCAGTTTTGTTTTTAGCTCACTACTCTAGCTCACTACTGGAGGAACATAGAATGGCAACAACTGGAGAAAGTGTGCTCTGCCATGCAACACATGAATGAGTCTCTTAGGACCATGGCGGCTGACCTGGAGGGTCAGACGGCAGCAGACGGCAAAACATAAGAATAATCGGCCTACCTGAGGGCCCTGAAGGTACTCGGACGAGAGAAGAAAGCAGACGGACGACGAAAGCAGACGGACAACGAAAGCAGACGGACGTCTTTGGCACAGAGGTGCTTGGCTCTCTCCCTGAGCTTGACCGAGCTCATAGAAGCCTTGCACCCAAACCTGCTCCAGACGGGAGACCACAACCGGTCATCATACGGTTACACCGTTTTCAAATCAAGGACCTGGTTATACGCGAGTGGTTATAGAGCTGCTCTATAATGGCCCCAAGATCCGCCTCTACGATGATTACAGCCCGGACCGAGTAAAAAACATACAGTATCTCACAAAAGTGAATTTTAGTAAATATTTAATCACATGCCCTTCACCATACCATGAGATTGGCATGAGGTGCTTTCCATAAAATCATCTCTAAATGCAAATCAAATCAGCTATTAGGCTAACCGACATAAAACCATGCCAATCTCTAGGTATGGTGAAGGGCATGTGATGATGTGGGGCTATTTTAATTCCAAAGGCCAAGGGAACTTTATCAGGATGCATAGTATCCTGGATCCATGAAATAACTGGCCTTTAAAAATAAAAATCTGCCTGCCTCTATGGGAATTTAACATTGTATAACATTTACACGGTTATACAAGCTGTACACTTAATACTTTACATTGTAGCAAAGTGTAATTTCTTCAGTGTTGTTCCATTACAAGATATAATTAAATATTTACTAAAATGTGAGGGGTGTACTCACTTTTGTGAGATACTGTACATGGCTGAGCTCTACCAGCATGGATACAAGCCGGCTCTCCTCTACCCTGCCAAGCTCTGCATCACCGTGCCTAATGGAGAGAAGGCATGGCTCCTGTCTGTCACAGACACTGCTAAGTTTCTTCATGGTTTGCAGGTTGAACCTCATGCAAGCGCCTGACCTTTGCATTGACTGACTTGAGTGTAAGTGCTTTTTTTGGTGTACTATGGCGGTGCCAAAGAGCGAACTGTTTGCAAGGTTGTTTGGTTTGTGTTCTAATAAGGGATGCTAGCTGGCAGCAATTGTTAACTGTTAGCCTGTTGATGCCTGTTGCAACTGTTTGTTGCATTAGCGTATTCTCATACGTGCGAGTTTTATACTTTATAAGTGTATTCAATTAATGTGGGAACAGCGCGTTGGACGTGTGGAAGTGTGAGAATATTCTGATCGGAGAATTGGAGTGCTCCATGTTGCTGTCCGCGGCGACTGGACTGGTGGGGGGGTGGGGAGGGGAGGCGTCTTTGGTGAACATAATCCAGTCAGTTTTTACCATGCGTTTTATGCGTTTTCTTTTCTCCTACGTGCATGCTGCTCTTATAATAATCCAAGATTGCTATTGGCACACACCTTCAAAAAACAACCCTATCACATGATGGCGAACACAAACCACCTGCATACACCGGGTGGCGCTCTAAGATGTGTTAGTTGGAATGCTAAGGCCAGGGACGGACTGGGACCAAAAGTCGGCCCTGGCATTTTGGCCCAGACCGGCCCACCACATATTGTAACGGGTATAATATTACCAACATTTTATTAATAATGCGTTATATTACTGCGTAACAGCAAAAGGGAATACATTACTGTAATTGCGTTACTTTTGTAACGTGTTACTCCCATCACTGGTTGTATTGTTATCAACAGTTTGTCCACCACTTGTTTTTGGCTCAGTTTTATCAAGGGGCAAAGGGTTTTAACCCTCATGTTGTCCTTGGGTCCAATCTGACCCGTTTTCAAAGTTTTTTTTTATATTCTAAAATATGGGATGTCGGAATAAAATGTAAAAAATAAATAAATAGAACACATCAAAAAAGATGAAAAAACCCATCTAAAAACACTTGGGGAAAAAATCCCAAAACAATGAAAAAGTGACAAAACATCAGTAATATCAATTTTGAAAAAAGGGACCCAAACGTTGAAAAAAAAAGCGGCCAAAACCTTGACATAGGGACAACAAAACGGTTTTCATGGTTGACAGGAAGACAACACAAGGGTTAAGGGGAGTTCTGCTTACCGCTGGTTCTACCCTCACTCCCTCATCTCTGTCCCTCTCCTCCTCAGTCTCCTCCTCACTGTGCATGCCACTGCCGCTGACACAGACACCACTATCAGCCACGGGAGCTGATGAAGGTCCTGCTATTGCCGAAAACATGTCTGTCAATTTGACACATTTGGCAGCGTCTGCCTGAAGGGCCCGTTTCTTTTTCTCACTATTGTAGCCTGGTAGATACACACTGAAACTGCATGCAGGCAGAAATCCCAAAGAGGGTGCTGTTTAAAGATATGATTGGGCCAGTCCAGTGTCAATTAAGAAAACAACCAATGGGCCGCTGAGCTACGTGTTTCATGGGCCGCATCTGTCAGGAAAAAAAAAACCTAGCCTATGTGATATTTTTGACTAAAGTGTTTTGGGCCAGCCCAGTGTCAATTGAAAAAAACAATGGGCCGCCGATCTAGGCCTACCACTTTTATGGGCCGGACAAAAAAATAATTAAAAATAAATTTTAAAAAGTGTTGGCGGTCGGCCCAAAAAGCACATCGGCCCACCGGAAAAGTGCCCAGTATGCCAGATGGCCAGTCCGCCCTTGGCTAAGGGTATGAACTCTCCTGTCAAACACAACAAAGTGTTTAACCATCTTACACATTTAAACACTAAAATAGCCTTTTTACAAGAGACTCACCTTATGCCATCAGATCACCTTAAGCTCCGGTGGGGGAAGGTGAGCCAACTCTACCACTCCTCATTCTCAAGTAAGGCCCGGGGGGGCGGGTTGCAATTCTTATTCACAAATCAGTGCCGCTCTCCGTGAGCAAAGTGGTGTCTGACACGAACGGGCGCTATGTCACCGTCACAGGTAAAATAGGAGGAAACAGCCTGATTTTGGCAAATGTGTATGGCCCGATGAGTTTTTCAAGAACTTTTTTCTCTCCCTCTCTGACTTAAACTCTCACCAACTCATCCTTGGTGGTGATTTCAATTGCCGTCTTGACCCTTCGCTTGATCGATCGTCCAATAAGCCCTCTGTTCTATACAAATCATCAAAAATAATTAAATTGTTTATAGAGCAATATGCAGTCACAGATGCCTGGCGCTTTCTCAATCCTGGTATAAGACAGTTTTCTTTCTTCTCCCCTGTCCATGGCACATTCTCCCACATTGATTACTTTCTCATTGATCGCAAACTCCTCCCATCTGTCAGTTCATGCTCCTACAACCCCATTGTGATATCAGGCCATGCAACAGTGGTGGTTGACATCTCTCTTCCTGGTAGATCTGTGTCCCATTCCCCCTTGGCGCTTCAGTTCTTTATTGCTTTCTGACCCAAACTTTATGACTCTTAGTGATCGCACTGATTTTTTCATTTCTATTAATTTAAACTTCAAAATGTGTGGTTTCACCCAGTGCAGATCTATCAAACGAATTACTTGTAAAAAAAAAAAAAAAAAAAAAAAAAAGGCTGAATTCGACGTCCTGGCTTCCAATGAAGCTGCAGAATCACTGTTGAAATCACATCATGACATGTTATGAGTTTGGAGATAAACCGAGTAAACTGCACACCAAATCCGACAAGCATCTTCATCACAACATATTACTCAGATTAGTACTACTAATGGGACAACTATTAATCCACAGGTAATCAACAATTATTTCAGAGACTTCTATGCCACGTTATACACCCCTGAATGCGTAGCTGATGAGACGCAGTATGAACAATTTTTCAATCCCCTCCATTGACAGCGCAGCGTCGTCTAAACTTGATGAACCCTTTACGACGGGTGAACTTAGGAGCGCTTTAATAAGTGGTAAATGCCCAGGCCCTGACGGTCTCCCAGGTGAATATCGTAAGACATTTTCAGATCAATTAGCTCCAATTTTACTTAACATGTTTAATGAGTCTATGCAAAATGGCATACTTCCCACCATATTGTGGCTCTCTATAGGAGAAATGTGGGCCATCCACCCGCCTTCCCTGTCTGTTTGACACTTAATTTGGCAGCAGGAATGAGAAGAGGAGGAGGAGGGAGGGAGGGAGGCAGGTATATAGGGGTGTCAGACAAACAGAAACAGCAGAGGAAAAGCTTGGAGATGGAGCAAGGTGAATGAGTTTAAGTCCTCAATAGGAGATTAACAAATTAATTTACAAAACTTTCAACGGACATTTTGAGGAAATGCATCCTCCGAAATGTTCCTTCTCTTGACAACACGTCTAAAAAAATACCATCTAGAGATTTGTCCCTATGTGTGCTGCTTGAATTAGTTATGAGGTCTTCTTTTCACACATTTGTGCTGTAACAGTAACTGAATAAATTGCCCAAACTGTTCCAGTGAAGGCCAGCGCTTCTGTTGTTCACACAAGCAATGCCTGCATGTTATTTTACACTTGGCATGCTTGAATGTTATTTTATTATGATGTGACCATTCAAACACCACCATCAATACTGGTCCATCCTTCATACACACACAATAGAGCATAATGCAATATGCCAGGACAGGAGAGCACTTAATGACAACACTGATATTTATATTAGTCTGCAGTAAAAAAAAAGAAAATAAGGTTTTTGCTCCACATCAACTTTTTAAAGCCAAAATAATTGGAAATATCTAATAAGGTTTTTTTTCCCCCCCACAAACAATTCTTCTTTCGAGTATTTCTTTTATTTTTGTAACACACAAAAGTTAGACACCAAACTCTACATAAGACCTTCAGTCTGCTCTAAGAATGACTGTGATTGCTCTTTTTCTGTGCAGGATGAATGAATGTGAAATCATTTACCCAACTGTAATTAAATGAGGCCAAATTATGTTATTTATTAAAAGGAACTGACTGTTTACTTTTAGAATTGGTCAAGAAAAGTGAATTTTGATAGTTTTCATTTTCTATCAGGCAGTAAAATGGTTCCTTAGTTTACGATGGTGCGTCTAACATGCCTTATTACATTGCAATGTACGCATGCAGCACATGTGTACATTGCAAGGTTGATGCTGAAACGATATATTGTTCAGCCCTAAATTAAAGCAGCATTAATGTTACCACATATTATGGAGTCCAGTTGCTGTAACTGACATTATGATATTGTGGCATAAGCTCCTGTTCACACAACCCTTTAGGAGCAAAATGGAGGTAAATAGTAATCGTATAGGCTGCATATGTAAAAACACCCAGAGCATATCAAGTTTGAGTACTATATAGTGACACAGTATATGTATAATGATGTCAAAATTATTCCAACAATGTCTCAAGGCATTTGAGTACTTTTAATCTACTTGGCAACAGAACAGATTTTGATTATAAGGTGCCTTTCTGAAAAACAGATAAACTGGATACGGTTTTTTCAACCCTGGTTTAGACGTGTCCAGGCCCACGTTCCCACAGAAAACCTAAACGCTGTGGACTGTGGACACAATTCAGCCATAGTGTGAAGAAGCTTCATGGTGACAACGGAGAAAAATATATTGATGATGATGATTTAGACTACTACACAGCAAATCACAGCTCTACGGAATGGAAGACTGTGGTTTATGCAGTTGCAACAGTGTGATCATCCGTGTAACTTCCCTCCTTTTACTTTCCTTGTAGATATTGCTTAGATCATAGGAATATTGGCCAGGACGGTTCTAAATCGTAAGTATTGTTTGTAATGAGTGTGATCAAAAAAGCAAACATTTTTCCAATTTGCACTAATTCTATGTTACTCAGCGGAAATATTGGCAAATTTAACTCCAACTCCCTCCCATTTTAGTATATCATCTGTCTCTTTTTTACATCTTTACTCCCTCTCCTTGTCAAAAATGAAGTGGAATTAGCTCACAGAATAAGCTCGCCATAAGTGCAGCTCAAGAATTACTTGAGCATGACCGGTGCAACTGAGGTCATACCGATGTTAGTGGCTATCTCTGACTCTGACAGAAACTGCCATCTCCACTATTCAGTGAGCGACCACAGCTGCAGCCTCGGTTATAGTGTAGCTACAATTTCAGACAGATTCTTCTTTTATTTTTAGAGTTGTGCTCCCTGCAGAGAATTTAATATGCATTAACTAACAGTAGCTCGCTGGTTAGCCCAGTGCTGGCTGGCAGTGAGAAAGTGGATCACACTGGCAGTTTTAGAAGGTGAGAGTGAAGCCCCCTGTGGCCCGGGGACCAGCCTGCCTCTGTTTTTGACTGTAGCAGAAGGCAGCCGCATGTTAGCTTAGCGTGAAACCAGACCTGTCTAGCATTAAACCAGGTGGCAGCTAACTCTGGACTGTGAGAAGTTTCCCCTCTCTGTCAGCTTAGACGCACGTTGCCCATGATGAGGTGATCTGCTGATTATAGATTTGTCAACAGCTCAGTTGCTGAACAAACCCCAGGAGAGAGAAAATGCAGCCACAGTGCCAAGTGGATTGCAAGTGGAAAAATGCATTTGTTTGTTAATATAGCTGTGGAAAGTCCTGAGAGGTAAAGCCAGCTCCCTGTGTGCCCACTGCCAAGCTGTGGCTTCTACAGTGAAAAATGATCCTGAGAAAAATTGCATGAAAGGTATTTTGATTAACATGTACCAACTTGTACCTCCAAAATAAAGAGAGTTGAGGACCAAAATAGCAGTACGTGAGCCAGGAAAAGACAGAGAGGGGGGGCAGTTTGAAGAGTGGAAATAATCTCAGTGTGCCATTAAATCAAACCACACAGGGAATATATTTAAGAAGAAATCTTCTTTAACAATAAGAGGGGACAATGACCAAGTGATACGACAAGTGAGGGTAGCGAACAATCGTGACTGACCTGTGCTTCCACATTTGAGGGCATCAGATAAAGGTGGGGGTGCTTGGGAAGGGACACGGAGCGGAGAGAGAGGGAGTGTGTGGGTCGAAGCACCTGTTCCTCCATTGCCTCAGTTTCCTATTGAGGAGCATGGCAAGGGGAGCTGGCCTAGCCTATTTATATACAACGCTGGGTCCTGTTACAGCTGTGGCACAGGGCCAGGCTGTGGCAGATTGAAACGGGTAGAAAAGAGCAACATGCAGGCCCTGCGCTGTCAGATGGCTGGCCAAGAAACGGGAAGCCTAAATCAGATCACACTGGTGACTTTGGCTCACCTCCTTCTATCTACCTTCCGGAACTGGCAAAGGAGAGACGAAGGGAGGGATGGAGGGAGAAAGGCAATGAGGGCTTAGACAGAGGGAGACAAAGAGACAGAATATAAACAGAGAGAAAGAATGAGGAAGAGAAAAAGAAGTGGGGGGGGGCAGTGATATGCCTGGTCACTGTCACTTGTTTTTAAAAACAATGACTCAATATTTTCTACTTCCACCGAGCTTGGTTTAACCTTGGACTCAAGGCTGCTAAGAGAACGGAGAGGAAAGGACAGGTGTAGGAGCAAAGTGGAAGAAAAGAGGGTTGAAAAAACAAGAGCAGAATGTGTGTGGACGGCCCGGTTAGAGTCTTCTTAGAGTGACAGAGTGAGTACCTGATAGGAACTTATCCCTTGAGCCAATGTCCACCAACCTAAACACCAAATATCCACTGCTTGGACATGCGTAGTCTGCCAGTGAAAAATGTCTAATTTCCATCTTATATGTAAGATTGATATGAGATAAGATGACTGAGACTAGGTATTTTTTTCAGCCACCACTTTCACAATCAAAAAGCGTACTGCACCCCTGCTCTGACTCCATACTCAAAACCAGCAAACAAAGGCCACGAATTTAAAATCATCAATCAATATGTCAAGCAGATAAGATGTGTATTATCTCTGTATGTGATGTTTTTCCTTATTGCCCAGTTCCTCATTCCCTTTCCAGCCTTTTCTCCCTCCCTCTGCCTCATATGCTTCTGCAGCACAGCATAGTTAAATTTAACCATTTGAAAGGAAAGTCCCATGAAAGGATTTAAAATGCAGAACGCTGATGCAAACTGCATCTGCAACTACATGGAACCTGACAGATATATATCTTAATTCCATGACCGATTGTAACCAACATGTTCCCCGTCTAAAAAATGATTGGACAGCTGGTAATACACAAACCAAGGAAAGAAAAATCGGAGAAATTCTGACCACGCCTTACAAAACAGCTAAACCAGGTGGTGCTCCAACCAAATAAAAGCATGTTGGGGGGAGCAGCATTCCTGACATAGTCGAAGCATTTGGGAACAGACAGAGAAGGAAACAAGAGCAGGTAATCAACTGCAGGCTGGACTGTGCTAAAGATATACTGTAGTGCAAGACAAGACAAGACAAGACCCACACAGACACACAGACAGACACACAGACACACAGACACACACACACACACCAGAGTGAGTAATATAAAAAACATCTGAGGTTTCTTTTTGTTGTCCCACGTTAGTGAGTTAAGCGCAGAGCAATGTCTTGGTGTGGTGAGCTTCGGCCTGAGAGGAGGCAGCCAGGGCTCGGTTCCCCTGCTTGACTTGTAGCCACACGGCAGCAGCTGCAGGGCCCGGCCCCACCAACGCTCTAACCCACAAACCAGATCTACACGAGCTACGCCTGCCTGATGGATCTGCCAAATAGGCTTCTTCAAACTCCGTATAGCTTTCTTTCTTCTTCCAAATCGGCCTGTCTGGCTGCTTGAGTCTCTATGGTTGAACAATGGCTGTGAAGCAATCCTAACCTGCTTCCTGTAGTACTGCGGTTTGTGCCACTCAGCATTCAGACTGAAATGGAAAAAGAAGAAAAGGGAGAGTACGAGAGATTTGATGGGACAGCTGCCCAGGCTGTAGCTCAACATGCTAACTTTTATTTTTTTTTTTTTTTTAATTTTTTTTTTTTACACACAGAGTAGTTTTTACCTCCAACTAAAACAGTTTAGGGGTTTAGTGGAGGTATTCCCTGTGTGGTGAATGGACGAGTGAGCTCATCCCAAGCATGGCAAATCCTATTGATTTGACTGAATTGCTGCAAGGCTGCCAACCCCGAACTAGAGCAGAATCCAAAATTTGATGCAAATGAAGAAAAACACCCAGAGGAGGAAATAATTTGATTCTAACTGCCTTGAAATGAGACTCTGATTGTTTGTGTATATATATGAATGTGTGTGTGTAAGGACTATAAAGAGAAGTGAGGAGACACAATAACAAGCACAGGAGATGGGAAAGCATACAAAAAAAGTGATGGAGAAAGCAAAGTGGTACAGGAGCAAACAGAGAGACGGGGAAAGAGTTGACAAACCAAAACAGAAAAGCGGGAGATCAGAGGGGAGGCTGGCGGGATGGAGAGCAGAGAGGCCAGGTCAGTTTAATGGCCCGTTTGTCTGCACTGTACTGACACACACACTGACACACACACACACACTGACACACACACACACACACACACACACACACACACACACACACACACACACACACACACACACACACACACACACACACACACACACACACACACACACACACACTGTCCATTGCTCAGGTCTGTGCCTGCAGCTTCAGTGCCTCCTTCCATCTAAAGTCCAACTGAAATAAATTGTATTTTTGTCTGTTACAGCATAGATATCTGCTCTGTAAATCACTGGTCCTGTGTTCTTCTTTTTGAAAAAGAAAACCGATATTTTTGCATTCATTTGACAAAATAATGTGAATTATTTGTCTACATAGACTGATATCTTGCTCCAAAACAGCTAATCTAATCTGTTTTTGTTACTTTCTGCCTTGTAACACCACTTTCTTACTGACTGATATCATTACACATGAAGCAGGAAAGCATTGTTCACATTATCTATAAACATTTAGTCGAAGGTTTTTGATTGTGGGCAAATATAGGGGATATAGCCTGCTGTTTGTTTTTCCACAAAAGCCCTTTGCAGCTTCCCAAAGACTTTCAATCATTGCCCTCCTCTTTTGGTTTTCCTGTACAGGACATCCACGGGCATGCTAGGCATGGGCAGAATAATGACGTCATGTTAACGTTCAAAAGGCCCCCCAGCCAACAAATCATCTGCTGTTCCTAGTCTCTGACAGACAAGTCCCTGGAGGGGAGGGCCTGTGGCCACAGCGGTATTGTAAAATGACTTCCATTCATTACGCTGTCATTTAACAGCAAGGCATGATTCAATATGGGCCCCCTTTAACTGTAAGTGAATTAAGAATGCTTGATGCAGACTCGTAAACTAGGCGCAAGCTCTATATCTCTCCATCCCTTTTCACTCCGTCTTGGCATGAGTCCGTCCAGTGTTTTCTCCCAGATGGAGTATCAGCGTTGCCACAATGGGACACTCCTTTCACTCCAGTCTGTCCTTAAGTGTCTGCTTTCCTCACTTTCTTCAAGAGCAAGATGCCTAATGGCCAGTTAAACATTGTTACAGCAACAAAAGGCACGTGATACACACACACACACACCAAAGCATGTGTCAACAACTATACAATGACATTAAAAAGAAAAAAATAGGTCTGACCTGAATGCTTCAAAGCCTAATGTTTTGCCATAACTGATGCTTACGTCTCTACTCAAATGCTTTGTTGCCCAGAACACACACACACACACACACACACACACACACACACACACACACACACACACACACACACACACACACACACACACACACACACACACACACACACACACACAATATTTAATATTAACCCGCACCCCTTTCAGTTTAAATTTTTTGTAGAATATTGCTGATTGTTTTGTTAAATATTGTTTCAACCTGTAAATCAATGCACATGAACTCTAATCTGCCATGCAGTTCGGAGAAATTTTCCAATTTGCTCGACTGAGAATATTTGTCAATCTGCCATAGACTTTGATCTTTGCTAATGATTTCCCAAACTGTAAATTGCATTGCAGCCGTTTCAGAAAAACACTCAATTCAATTCCGTTAACCTGTCTATCAAAATCAGTTTGTCAGTTGTGAAATGGTTGATTGGTCAAGCACAAATCTGAGTGAGCTGAACTCAACTGATTCAAACTAAATGTTTCAGTTTTAACAAAAACTGAGCCTGAGAGATGTATTCTGGCGTGTGCAAGGCTATTGCTGGGTTCTTTATTACACGTATCACTGCCAAGGATTAAATAAAAGCCACTGACAATAGATACACTCCCAAAACACAGAAACAAACCAGTTAATAAAAATCAGTTAATATAAAAAATTAAAATAAAAATCATACAATGACATATTCTGTAATTAAAAGATCGCATGTATTCCTTGGCCAGAGGTTTTGTGAAGCACAGCCAGATTCTTATCCATCTGGTTTCACGACTACAGTGGGTGAAATGGTGCAGAGGTGGAAGGAGCCATACAGTGGGCACGGAAATGAATTGAGAAGGATAGTACATATTATACCCTCTTTCTGTTAAACAGGTTGTTTCTACCCCCCCTCTCCCCTGGAGTGCAGTGTTGCTGGAGGTGATCAACACTGCAGTTTACCAGACTTGTGCAGGACTTCTGCGGAAGGCTGTGATCAGTAAGCACTGGCCATGCAAAATTGACAAGTGAATCACAAGTAATATTATGGATCAATTTCAGCACTTTTATAACTGTTATTGTAGCGAGTGTGGGACCCAAGCAGGACTAACTCTCATCAGTTATTGACAGACTGAGATTCAGTGAGTTACTCCCACGTAGCACAGGACACATACTGATTGGCGAGTGGCCCTGATTTGATTACAGGTGTTGGGAGTGAATTGTTGAAAACAATAAGGGTACGGCGCTCAGGGGGTCGAGAGAGTCAGCCACGACTGTATCGCCACTGGCAACATTCAAAAATCACACAGCAGCACTTCAATAATCTGCCACTATAGACTATATTAAGACAACTATGACAAAATGATTATCCAATTTTCTGTGATCACACACAGTTAAATGTGTGTTAAATGCAGCGAGGCTAGAAGTGTATTTACAGGGGAGGAGGGGCGAGTACAGTACTGCCAGAACAGCTAGTGCTGTCACCATAGTAACCCATCTCAGGCTAGTTCATCAGGACAAAAACAGAACCCCCCACCCCACCCCCCCAACGCACGCACACGCACACACACAAGTGCTCATAAAAGGACACACAGACGCAGCAAACACAGCCTAATCAGAAAGGTCCATGTGACTGGGTCTTCACAGTGTGCAGGTGTACATGTTAAGCATCACTTAGGAGCAAGCAGGCCTAATAAGAGGAGAAAGAGAAAACCAAAAGGGGGGGTGGGGGGGTTGTCAAATGGATGGTGTTCACACATTTAAGAGGTTTGAAAGAGGAGGCTTTCCCACCCCATACAGAGCAGGATTAGCAGCAGGTGTGTGTGTGTGCGTGCGTGTGCGTGAGACAGGTCTGCAGGCTATGCTCATCTGCAGTGTGAAAGAACAACAAATCAGTGGACGAGAGTGAACCCTCTAACCCCTGAAGATAAACGCAAACGGAGGGAGGGAGAATGAGAGACGGATATAGGAGGAAGGGAGGGAGCGAGAGAGAGAGAATGAGAGACGGATATAGGAGGGTGGGAGGGAGTGAGAGAGAATGAGATGGATATGGGAGGGAGCGAGGGATTGAGGGAGGGAATATGGGAGGAAAGGGAGCTCCAGCATAAAGAGTGGAGAGATACACAGGTGGAAGGAAAAGAGGGAATAGAAGTTGTTGTGATGCAAACAACTTCTACTGATTCAGATTTCACTGATCAAAATTGTTGCATTTTTGACATGCACAAATCACATACAGCAGCTGATTAAGGACTGGTGAATGAAAGTTTAAGAGTGTTAAGTCAGTGTGTGTAATTAACTGCTAAGAGACTCACTGGGCTGTGTGACAAACGACCACTTCTTAGTCATATGACCGTCCTCAAAATAAATTTAACCCATCAGGTTCAGTTACACAGCCACTCCAACACACACACAAAATTGCAAAAAAAATTTGACATTGTTTTTGTCTGAGATGCAAACAACTAATTGTTATGAAGTTCATAGAATTACCAGCATATATTTGTTCAAAAGGCAGAATAAACTAATTTTTAAATGTTTATCCTTAAAAAGTTAGACCGTACACGTACATGCAGACTAACAAAGATTCAAGACTGTTCAAACCCACCCACTGTAGAGCTGTTACATCTTTTCCACAGCCCTGTTACACTGTAAACAGGAAGCTGTTTTTTCACATTTCCTTTTAATACTAACTTACTTAAGCTTTCGGCAGTGAGGTCAGACTTAGAAACGGCTATAAGATCAGTATCCGACAGTGATGGACACGTTATCTGCTGCGAGTGTGACCCTCAAATTACAGGATGGTTTTCTAAACTGTAACCACCAGAGCCCACATACAGATTCCCATGTGACACAAACAATTCAGCCTTCCTCTCTCACACTAATGTAGATAAATCTGGAAACACTGTTTAAAATGTCAATTTCTACACAATGGCTTACATACAAAGTCTGCTGTCCACTGAACTGCTTCACTAAGCAAGGGTGAACAATGAACTGTGCAAGAATGTGTCATTTAGGATGTTTAGCTAAAGCCTGGATCAACATTTTCAAAAAGTGGAATTCTTTCCTCCATTAAAATGTTCAACCTTATCAGCTTGGGGCAGCATCTTCGCCTGAAAAATAAACATTTAGTATGGTCAAAAAACCTGACCACTGTGGATTGGATTGGAAGCCGCTATGATCATTAAAGATGGACTTTCAAATTCACTCACATTAGGACATGGACATGACCTCAGCCAGTGTCTGGTCCTGCCTGCAAAAGGCCCCCAAAAGATCCCATTGCTGATCCCCGTATTACAGGGCCAGCTCAACTTGGATTTTACTGTGTGAAGTCACCAATGGTTAAAATAGGGCAGATCCAAACAGCAACAAGGACTATCAAATCAGATAGTTGCAGCATGGCGTAACGGCGTGTGTGTGTGTGTTCCCCGCACACCATCCATCCCCTCCCCTCCCGACTCAACCACATTTCTGTGCAGTGAGCAGATGTTTACATAAACATTCACAGTTCTCCATCTAGGAATGGGACTCAGAGGAGAGGGCATCAGCTAAGCTCCATTTTGAAAACAAAAACAAACAAAAAACAGCCCTAGACTAATGCACATATTTCAGCCTCACATGATCCAGTGTTGTATATGAAGAACTAATTTGATCATTGTGTTCTCAAATAAACTGAGTAGCTTGAATCAATTAATTGTCGAGTCTGGGTTAATTTGGCAATGACAACGTTTTTAGAATATGAATGAATACACTACAAGTCATTGGCTGGAGTTCTCCATAGCAATGGACATTGGGGCTAATGGGTTGTGTAGTCTTTATAGAGAGATTGAATACACAAAAGTAAAAAATATATGTATTTTTCTTATATTTTTATAAGAAAAATATGTATTTTTATTTTACATTGAAACTGATAATTAGGCTATTCTAATCATTTTACTTCCAATAGTCTCTTACTTTACTATAAACTTGTTCTAAAAATCCAATAAAAAGGTCAAATGAGGCTAAAATACCTGGTTAAAAGTTCCCAGGCCTTCAACATGCCTATGCCTATACATTATGCCTTACAGCTACACTTGACATCTTGACCATGCTTTTGTAACCCCTGGCTGGGTATATTTCTTCATCCATTGGCTATTCAAAAGCTTGAGAACACTGTACATTAATAATTATTGTCTCTACTGAATTCAAATAATTATTTCAGCTTTTGCAATCGATTATAAAATAAAAACAATGTTAACATCGTACTGAAGCATCTGTCAAAAGCACACACACGGACAAACTATGTATTTGCTTGCTGGTCGATAAAACTGAATTGTGGGAGTCAAAAGGTCAGGTTGTGTTTTTCATCCTCCGCTTGTGTTGCTGTTGGAAAAGACTGCCAGAAACAAAGAAAACACCACACACACACACACACACACACACACACACACACACACACACACACACACACACACACACACACACACACACACACACACACACACACACACACACAAGTTAGGAGAAGTTGTAAGGGATACTTGGAAAGATAAGAGCAGAGGAGGAAGCACTTAGTAAAGGCACCCCAACAGTTAATTTTCTTTAGCAGTACATATTGCCTTCCTGGCCAACGCTCAAAACACAGCACACAGCTGGTAGAGTCCTCAGTTCATAACTACCATTGTCTGCAGGCTCTTTGAACATGGACTACCCAAACGTACAATGGCAATCTGCAATGAGCGCTACGGCTGCATTGTGAAAGCCACAATTCTGCAGGTAGCCCATTAAACATACAGTAAAGGGTAAAACTGACTTCTAATAAACCTTTAGAAAATGAATAATTATTTAAATACAGATTTTCTTTTCTCTGTTCACTGGCCATGGTATAAGCACAATAAAGCCCTTTGAGGTATCCTGGAATAAAGTATAATGGATTCAATAGAGGAATGGTCACTCTGCTTTACAGTGCGACATTCTTTGCCTCTGCCTGATTCATTGATTTTATGTATCAGACACCTTGTCATACATTAACGCTTCACTAATTTCCTAACACGGTTCATGCAATTTGTCCATTTGATGAATTGGATGTGTGGTGGGTCAAGGGGGCCACTCAGGGCACACGGGCTAGTGCTAACAGGCAGCCCACTCTTGAGCCTGACGCTCTGGTACACACTGTTCTCATGCATGACCACCTCCTCCTGACACACACACAAAATATACATTGCCCGGAAGTGGGCAGGTCTGGAGCTGAGAGATGTGCAGACAGCACAGGGTGGCTGGGGTGCATACTGATAAACATGTACACACACACACACACACACAACCACACACAACCACACACAACCACACACACACACACCCACACACACCCCCCCCCCTCCCACACACACACCCACACACTTCAAACAAATTCCACAGCATGCACAGTATTGTCGGAAAATGCCACTGTGCACTCCAGAGATGGGCTACAGACAAACTTGCACGCAAATGGAGGGCATCTCTCGTTGTCCTAATTTTACAAATCAACATGTTACTCCACCAGCAGAGTTGGAAAAATAACTTAAACTGTAGTTCCTGAATAAATGTGACAGGGACATTTAATTTAGATCGTCAGGGTGGGGGGATTCTTTAGGCTTTACAGTCAGTGTAACAGACCTGGCTAAGAAACATACAGACTGTGGAAAGTATACATAACAACACATGCATACACACTGCCCTTTTCCAACAGAGCTGTGCTTACAAGCCTGAGAGGAACAAGAAGGGGGCAAGACTCCCAGTTGCACAACTTGTTTTTCACAAGTTAGACCAGGAGACAGCTCCTTACTTTAAAAAACGTATAACTATGACAAGGAGCCCAATCAAAATCAACTAACAACAGTCTGTAGAGAGCATTCAGCAGATCACAGCCGCAGCGTGGTTTATATACCCATACTACTTCCTCTTTCCCATGACTGAGGTGGAGATGTCAGGCAGCATGTGGATTTAGAATAAAGTATTCTAAGTATTTTGGTTGTTGCCCCCCCTCCCCCAGGCGTAAACATCTCAAGAGTGCCAAATATGGTCACTTCGCAGAGAATTAAGTAAATCAGGAACCAGAAACATCCAATGACATAGACCCCACTCTGAGAGAAAGAGAGAGAGCGAGAGACAGAGAGAGAGAGAGAGAGAGAGAGAGAGAGAGAGAGAGAGAGAGAGAGAGAGAGAGAGAGAGAGGAGGAAGGAGGGGTACCAGCAGCCCTGTCTCATAAGACCCCTTTCAGGGGCTTATGTTCTGTCTGCATACATGACCTGTGTAAAGTAGCCAGAACATTTCCTTTGAACCTGGCCACTGGGAGACATTTTTAATAGCTCAAAGTTCGAAAAGCCACAACGTGACTAAATAAAAGAAAAGAAACAACAAACAAACACTACTTCATTAACGGTTTCATTAAACTGATTAGTTCCCTAATTTTAAACTGATGTAAAGGCTCGCTTGCTCTATTCACATGCACTAGGTACTGAAACACTTTGTGGACTTGTGCAACACATCATCTAAAAATACTGAACACAAACCTCCAAAGTACAATTGTAGGCCATAGGTTAAACTGCCGATAAACAAGTAAAATGTGCTTTAATTAATTTCAGTCCACTTGTAATCCAGCTATTCTTTATCTACAATGAGGTTTTCCATTGACACATTCATTCATTCAAACTGAGATAATGACAGTAAGTTACCACATGGTCAAATGTATTATCTACTTTAAGTAACAAGATCTGTTTTTCTCATTTAATTCTCTCCCACTGTCAATTTAACCTTTTAAAAATATTACAAGATTAACCATGAATATACAATGCAGTCAACTTGCTGGAAAATTAGTTATGAGTCAAGTCAGTGTATTTCTATAATTTGGGTCAATCTAATATTTCTTACTTAAACGTTTAACATCACATTTAACCCAAAAAGATTTGTCAGGCTAGATTAGATAAACTTTTATGCCAATAAAAAAATACACTGATTTTAAGGGACTTTTCCTCCATTATATGACTGCTTTAATGCAACAGCAGCCAACAATAATCGCATCAATTTAAAACAAAATAACGCAAATGATCATTCCAGTGATATTAGGCGGTTTAAAGCGGGATCGCTATCTCCAGCACTCCCTCTAAAAAGCATCGCGGCATGTACTGTTAACTGTAATGTTTATATTACTCGCAGTTATATTATTATAATCAAAACCCCATTTCATTGATGAAATACACCACACAGAATAAACTTGCTCCGTACTTTGGTGCGATAAATGTAGGCTAATCCACCACCTATAAAAGAGACTTCATAGCGTCGGCGGCTAATTTGTTTACGTTCAGGCTGCAGCAGCGCCGCGCGCACCGGTGTGTGTGTGTGTGTGTGTGTGTGTGTGTGTGTGTGTGTGTGTGTGTGTGTGTGTGTGTGTGTGTGTGTGTGTGTGTGTGTGTGTGTGTGTGTGTCGCCGTGAGAGGCCTAGCTGCGCTCACAGGGCCAATCCTGCTACTCCCAGTTTAGACTCGCTGCAGCAGACCACACTCGTCCAGTTACAGCGACTAATCTGGCCCTGAGGCTGGCGCATTCAACACAGGCCGCTAAAATATGTACCTTTAAGAGACGAAGCGAGGGGGGCGGGGATATTACTCAATTTACCCAGGAATATCAATTATTAGCGCGTAGCTACGCATACGCAACACCTTAAAATTACTAGCGCCCTTAATTAGACTCTGTATGAAACTTTACGCATGCGTCAGAATGAAGGCGAGAGTCTCGTGACTACAATCTTAATTGATCAAATAAAGATAATAAAAAGAATTAAGAAACCGTGTCAGTGATAAGACAAACTTTCTTAAATGTGTTAATAACATTCAAACAATGATATTCCTATTGTAATTAACGTTGTCTATATAGAGCTCTTTGGTGTGTTTATGGTGTCTTTATCATAATTTATGGTAGTTTATCCCCCTATAATGATACAATAATCTTACACAAATGTAGATTTTACACGTGTAGCCTAATGTCTACTGCATGGTTGTATTTACTTAAAGTAAACAAATGTGTAAACTTATTGTTTTTACTGCAAACTAACAAACGTATTTACATTAAATATAAAAAGGAAGTAAACATATGTGTAAAACATACAGCAACATGGCTAAGAACATTTATAAAAAAAAAATTTAAAAAAAAGCAATACTTACTTTCTCCGTGTATTAGTCCACACTGGCATATAATGCAGGTGCCGATGATAAAAAACACAATTTGTGCTCGCAGCTTTAGCGTCCACCGTCTCATTTTGACTTGAAGATAAGCTGTGCTCTCCTCTTGAAGCTTCTCAAAAAAAAAATCTTAAAGGAGAAATGTTTATTTCAAAATGCGTTGGAATATCAAAAGTATTGAACAAATTCTTTAAAAATTAAGGTCCAATATAGCCAACTGATTCAACGTTGCCCCCCGTAAGCCGGGGGGAGTAATACATCTAGGAGTATCTTCCCAGACAAGTTTGTGATGTATGCGAGCCCTGGGAAAAAAATACAGTCCACTAAATTACGTGATCTTGGGTTCTGGCCACACATGTGCGAGTAAAGATCTTCATTTTTCATAAGTGACGGCGACAGTCCGCGTTCATCTGTTTGATTGTGGTGCTCCACTGAATCAATAGAGAAATAACAGTATTTTTATTAATATCCCACACGCAAGAGGGCTAGTTTGGAGGTCCCCAAAGGAAGTCCACTGGCCCTGGGCTCATTTCTCTGTAATGCACTGCTCCAATAAAGGACGACACACTTCAAAAACAACTGGTAAGAAGTATATTCCCTATGCACAGCGTTTAAAAAAGAAAAACTGCCTCCTCTTCTGTTCCTCCAGCACACATGAGCTGAAGTTTTGGATATCGCCAAATGCAGAGCCAAGAAAGGGAGATGGCAGGGTTTGCGTTCTCTCCTTTGAAGTCCACAGGTCTTTATAGTAGCCCTGTTTTCTAGTATATTCTCAGAAGCTCGTCCTTTTGAAACAGATGGCAGCACATCCCAGGAAACTCCTCCGAGCAGCTACGTGCAGGAAAAACGTGCAGCGGTACAGCTTTCCCTACTACGACCTTCCTCTGAACTCCTTCATCCCCGTTGACCACCACGCCGCAAACGAATGAGCACCCATAAAACGGCAAAACGGGAGAAAGAAAACAAAAAAGGGAAACTTGGGAGGTAAACGTTACTTCTTTCCCATCCACCGTGGAGGGGGAAATGACAAAAATAACATCTCCGTTTAACCCGCACGTTGCTATGAAGTGAGAAAACTCCACCACGCCGCCTGTTTCTTTCTCTCAGACTAACGTTAGCTGATAGGGAAAAGCAGCTAACGTTAGCTAGCTAATCCAAAACAAACGAGGTTTCAGTTTCGGCGATGGGGTTAAACATAAAAAAAAATAGCACACACACAAACTAAGTCAGTATCCCGTCTGCGATAGTCAAAAAACAATGAGGTAAACAAACATAAAAAGACTTAAAAAGACGGGTCAAGTGTAAAAACTTGGATTCCCGTTCCGTTTAGCGGTTGCTCTCCCTCAGGTTCCCCCTCTTTCCGTCTCTCTTTCTGCAAAGCTCTCCACCAGTAAACAAGTCCTGCCAGTCACCTCAGCTGGGCCACAGATGGTCTGCGGGAAAACACGGAGCGGATCGTCGGTTACCCAACCACAGAGTCCGAATCAGGACTGTCTGCTTGTGTCAAAACATCGGTGCTCTTTGTCGGGGGGAATGGGAAGGTGAATACAAATCAACACTTTTTTAGAAACGAATTTAAAGTAAAATAGGATTGGATAATGTGTAAATAGAAATGAATAGGTCAAGCAGAAGATCCCCTTTCTGATATAATGTATGTCTGTTCAAATGGAAAATCACAAGTTAAAATATCAAGTAACTATTTATATTTAATATTTAGGAACCTATCCTATAGGATAAAGTCCTATTGAACTCATATCGGACTCTATCATATAGGATTATTTATATATATGATTACCACTACAGAAATCTTATAAAATCTTATAAAAAAAATTGGAATCATGATAAAGGGCAATTTCAACTTTTTCAGTTTGCATTCTTTAATACAGACTGTGTAGGATATAATGAGTAGTAGTAGCCCTGCAATAATTAGTTTTAGTTAATTCATTAGTTTTAAGGTTGCCACAAATATTTTCATTATGATTAATCTGCTGCTAAATATATTGATTGATCACTTTGCTTACAAAATGTCAGAAAATATAAAAATGTATAATTAAATAAAATATTATATTACTATCGTATAGTATGACATTGAAAAGCAAATAATAACTGGAATTTGATTGCTATTTTTGCTTGAATAATGACTGAAACTATTAATCGATTATAAAAATAAATAGTTGCAGGTTAATTTCCTTGATGAATCGACTAAATCTTCTCAGCTCTAATCAGTTTGGAAAATATTAGTTTTTCTGTTTGGCATATGTGGTCTTTTACACAGTTTTTTCTCAACTAAATACAAAATCAACTTATAGTTCTTATCATCGAAGACTTGATTTAGGTGTTTATTACAGATGTATGTATGTGTGTATATATATATATATATATATATATATATATATATATATATATATATATATATATATATATATATATATATATATATATATATATATATATATATATATATATATATATATATATATATATATATATAATAATTTGGCCAGGTGATTTATCAGGCTTATCGTGAGATTTTAGCTTAGACCTTCTTTTTTTTTTGTTTTCAAATATTTCCGTATAATTATCAAATAGGAACTTTACTTTGAAAAAGATACAGAGCATTTTGGAATCAAACCCCAACAATGTGAAAAGCCACAGATGAAGCAAAGATGACACAATCCTTTTTTTACTAACAGTGTCCCAACTTGCCGAACCAAGCAGCATACAACAGTTGATTAACTGTGTAATAGGTAGGGCTGCCACCTCTTAGTCGATTAGTCGACTAATCGGTCGTTTTGGTCTTAGTCGACTAAGATTTCTTTAGTTGATAAGTAATTTTTTATGCTTATTCATGCTTAATTACTCATTTCCAAGAAACTTATGAGCACATTTATGGTAAACACAAGATTTAAAGTGGTGCTTTTGCAGGAGTAATTGTGGAGAAACTCAGTTTTAGAGATGGTTAATTAACTACATTTATATTGTGCTTTTCAAGTCTTAACCACCTCTCAAAGCGCACAGCTCTGTCAATTAAATCAACTAATCGATTAGTCGACTGTCGTTAAATCGTATAAGTGTTAGTCGACTAAGAATTTCTTTAGTCGAGGAAAGCCCTAGTAATAGGATAACATGCAACTATTATATCATGATTTTTACATTTTCACCAGATTTTCATTTCCACATTGTCATAGAGCAGTGAGATTTGTCAGCAAAACAAATTTGCTCTGTGCCATAGATCAGTGTAAACATTAAACACTGCCTTGGCCTTGCAGCCAGGAAGTAAAATACCTGCCTGCAGTAGGGAAAGTACACAATCAAATTTGCATAGCAAAGACTCTTGTAATGAAACCTGTTGGATGGATCCTAACTGCACACACTGGAAGTTTTTCCTACTAACACTTTCAGTTCTCACCTTAAGAGAATAGAGAATAAAGTAGAATATTGGCTTCTTGTTTATCACATGGGGGTGTAGTTTGTGTGCTTAGATGGCTATGCAGGTCTGCTAAGAGCTTGTGGAGCAAGCTTGTTAATCTGAGGAATGTTGTTACCCAGTGAACAGAGTAAATGAGGTCTTAGTGAGATTAAATGTCACAGGTCTGAAGGACTAAGGGCTGTGGAATCTAGTCAAAACAGATCTCTTTGTGGTAGTGATGCTGTCTGACGCCAACTGGAGGCACACACATGCAGTCTCTCTTCTTCTCTTCACACACTTTTCCCACTTCCCCTGCTGTGCATAACACCAATTTCTTTAATTTTTCAGTGGGAGTAGAGGAAGTCAAGTGATTGGCTTTTTATCCCACTAACCTACCTAGAGTGCTGTTATGAGTCTACACATGCAGCACTTGTGCAGCACTACAGCCGTTGTACTACGACTTCATTTCAGTAGGTGGCACTAAAAATAACTCCAGTGAATTCACTTACTCCAAATGTCAAACCAGGACAAAGGGATACAACGTTGTGAATAAATAGGATTAAATTTGATCAGGGAGGAAAGCGTAGGGAGCTATGGGCCATGTCAACTAAACATAATGTAATACTGTCAGCGTACATACAGTGCTGTGAGGTTGTAGGGATTCACTGGTAATGGTTGCTTTAAATTATGACTGCAAATGAAAAATTAAAAGATTTAAAGAAGAAGATCTAAACATGTTATTTTCTCTTGTTCTGTCACTCACAAAGGCAGTATTCCTCATTGGGAACATGGATATCACAAAGCCGTAGTGCCTGTCATGAACATGTTGACACTTCTCTTTCTTATCACAAGCTCTGGGGCAGAATTGGGACATTTCCACCTGGTATGTGGTAGTTTATTCAGACTGGAGGATATGCAGAGAATTTGAATGACACAAAGATGGTTGGCAGTTGAAGAAAAGCTGCAGGGTCAGCACTCATCACATCAGTGAAAGCTGTTCCTCAAGCCCTCAATGTCCCAGTGTATATCTTTCTGGTTTCTGGCAAAACAGCATATATCCACGTATCAAATTGTCAGCTGTAGCACAACAAAATATACGCCTGTCCGTTCACCAAGGTCTCTTCTGTTCCTTTAAGGTATCGAGTGAATAAGTGGAAATAAAAACATAATGAATGCAGAGGCTTCTATACAGGGAACAAGGGGTCATTGAATGACATGATTAGGGATGCAATGATTTGCTTTTTCTCCCCTGTTTCCGTTTCCATTACCTCCACGGTCCAAAAGATATCTTGATTGGGCATCTGCCTCATCATCCTTGGAGAGAAACAGCATTTATTAGCAAAACGGGTATTCACATATACAAGTTAATGCATTACAAATGCATACATTTGCATTCCCCCCTCCTGTTTCAACTGTCACAAAAAATAAACTTCTGCAACATTAACTTCTACGTATTCTGTCTGTTTTTCTCACACTCACATACACAGATGCAGAAGGCAAAACCAACCCCTGCTCGTTCTCTCTGCAGTCGCCTCTGCTGCAGCCTATAAATGGAGGGATTAATATGTTTGAATGGAGAGAGTCTCTTTCCTTTGTTGGTATGGAAGGCTCAGTAATTAGCTGCCTGGGGAGCCAGGAAGCAGGAGCCTCCATTCTGCCTGCGTGTATGCATGAGGGCATCTGTGTGTGTTTACGTGTGTGAGATGTCAACCTAGGAGAAGGTCATGAGTTTAAACAGACAAAGCAATCCTGGATTATCCTCTTCAAACGGCTCCCTGTGTTTGTGATTTACACTTTTAGCACTTGCTGTTCCTTCACTTGAGTCTGTGTAGCCTGCAGCTGGGATAAACAACTGCATCTCTCTCACTGTCTGATTCCCTTGTTGTCTCTCAATCACACAGTGCAGTCACACTTACTGTATGTCGTCATTTAAGCAAGAGGGTCCACACCTTCCGCTCATGTGAAGGAGCTGCACATCATTCCTCTGCAGCCTCTGCACATGTGACATCGGAAAAAGGAGTTTACAGAAGCATACACAACAGGATATATGGGTGATACACTGCATACACATTAACTGTGGCAGAAAGAAGTTGTGTATTTTGGTACATCTGCAGAAAATATTTGCATATAGAATCAATGCATTCCCTCTGTAACTTTCATTCATTACTTATTAAATAAGTAAATGAGTAAATTCTTCCTGTACAGGTGCAGTGGGTGTGGGGGCCCATGACAGGCGTTGGTATTTTGTGGCTCTTTTTCTAAATGTATTCAGACTTCATCATCATCATGGTTGAATAAATAGCCAATTGATATTACATTAAAATTATATAAGCTAAAAAAAAAGTGGTTAATTGATATCTAAATGTAGATGTTTTCATTGTGTTTTTATTGGAAAGGCTTTTTTTTTTACATTTATGATATAACCGGAACCTGGTGCTTTCCTCAACCTCTTGCTAAATGCTAACATGTTAGCATGCTAAATGCTAAACTAAGTTGTGATAAACGCTACACTCTAAACGATTTCCTTGTATATTTACAGTAAATTACAGGCAGCATAGTTGCCAGCAAGTTACTGTAAATCGATTTTACAGCAAACTACTGTAGCTGTACTGTAATGCAATTTACAGTATATATAAACAATACTGTAAAAGTACAAAACAGTATTGTACTGTATTTTATGGTATTTTGTAATTTGATGGTATTGTACTGTAATATGCAGTTTTATTAATATTGATATATTACTGTTAATTATTACTATATTATTGATTATTACTATTATAAATAATATTATATAATAATCTCCAGCTACTAATATTGTACTACTAATAAGGTATACTTCAGAATAACAAATACAAATCAAAAGGCAATCCAAACAATGTTCTTAATTTAAAAAATAATTTTATTTAAACATTTTTTAAATTTTCAACATTTTCCTGTCCTTGACAACATTCACAATTTTCCTGCAAGTTCAGCCCAGAGAGCTGCAGCAACTTTCAGTCAAATGTGATAGTGTTGATATTCTTCAACATGTTTCCACAAAGAGCAGCAGCAGGCAGCTGCAAATGTTTCACTGCTGTCCAGCTCTCACGATGACAAGTCCCTCAATAGATCCACCTGAAAATAATTAAAAAAAAACTGTTACCTACAGTATTTTAATCTGAAATCATACACATACTGTATATTATTAATATTTTGATGCACAAATGGAATCAACTGACGGGATTCCATTATAAAGGGATTGTGTTTTACTTACCATCGTAATGAGGGTGGGGGTGTCTGTCTGGACATCTGATGTGCCTCCATGTCTGCTTAGGCTGCAGTGACCTGCATCATGATAAAACAACATTAAGCAAAGAGTTGTTATAGTGTCCCAGGAAACATGAGTAGACTATAGTGATGAATGTGGGTTCATTTTGGATGTCATTATTGGTTATTAGACGATAGGTACTGATGTTTGTTACCTGACAAAAAATACCTTTTCTTTATAAGTTAGTTAGGCTATTCTGCTACCGTTAAATTCGGCGTCATGTTTGACTCTGTAAAACTCATATTTAATAAAACAGTAGTAATAAAAATGTGTAAACTGCGACGTTAAGCAGACAAACATTAATGTTACCTGGGAAACATCATTAATCACTTTACATGGAGTTAAAGTTAAAACCAAATTATGTTAAATCATGATCGCCAAAAGAGTTAGTGAATGTTTATAAGTCGTAAGAAAACATAAATGATCTTTAAGAAGGAGTAGATGTTTACTGGTAAAGCTCGGCTCTGTTTAATTTAATGATAGATTAATGGACGTTTGCCTCAGACGGTGAAAGAGATGAAGATTTTATTTGCCTCGTTGTCAGTCATTTCTGTAAATGAACTAATCAAACAGACTTTTTGTAATTCACTAAGTTTTCTGATAAAATCGGCATCATGTTTCACGAAGCAGACCTCTAATTTAATGAAATAATAAGTTGTAAAAGCTCCGTACGGACATGCTGACTGGCGTTGTTTTGGGATGTCAAACAGTAACGTTAGCTAGCTTTATCATCTCACTTTAGTTTAAAGTTAGTTTACAGAGTAGCTGTTAGTTAAACACAAGCCGAAATGAAAAGCCTTTCTTTAGGAGTCATACAAATTCATACGTTATAAAATAGCTAACTAGCTATCGCTAGATGTGTAAAGGGGAACCCAGATCTTTTAAATTGAGCAATATGTTAACGGAGTCTGGAAAGTAATGGGCAGAACCTGTACTTACTAGCTAGAGTAATGTTAACGTAACGTTAACTGTAACAAGTAAGTTAGTATGAACAAATGTAAGGGTATTTTGTACAGAGAAAAAAAAACAATATGTTCAGAGAAAAGCCACTTGCTAAAGTCACAAGTTTAGCTAGAAAATGACTGTGTTAGGATGCCCAGTGCACCCCACACTATAAAAAAGAACAATGTTGTGGTAACGTTACACTTGAGCGTATACTCATGTAACATTATGATAAAAGTTAGTATGAAATACATAAAATAAACCAAACTTACCAACACTTCCAAACATCTGTAAAATATTCCCGCTTCATCAAAATTACCCACAATGCAACATAAAATGAAGTATTTTACTGTAATGAAGAAATATGGTATTGTACTGTAGGTTTTTACAGTACTGTGCTGCTAAATCTACAGCGATTTCTAAGAGTGTATATCTGCTAAGCATCACTGTCTTGTGAGCATGGAAGATGAGGGACCTGCTGACTATTACAGTAGATGTCAGACTAAGCCACTGATGAGGAAGCTTTTAGAAAGAACACCGTGGTCAGCTCAACACTGCGATTATGTGCCCTATGATGCGTTCGGTGATCCGATAAATCTCACACACAGACCACACAACTCAAGTTAATAATCCATGTTGAAAACAGCTGCCGTTCAGGTCATCGGATTGATCCGTGGAGCTTCAGTTTGTCTGTCTGTCTCTGTTTGATCAATCACCTATGCCACTAATGAAACTGTAACCAAGGGTACACACAGTGTCATCTACAAAGTAGCTTGTTATGCATTACTTGGGATTTTTGAATCACAGAGTACATACTGTATGTCAATCAGCCTTCCAGACTCTGAGAGTCTCTTACTGTACACAGCTTACTGCTGCCTGAGTCTGAGCGGCAGATTCAGACCCAAGTCATGCATGCACAAGATATTTAAAGCACACTCTATCTGCTTTTCTCCTTCCACATTCATGCTCCTCTAGGCTTAACATTCATTGATTCATTGTATTAGCATGTTAGGAAGAGCTGATGTAAAACACACTGTAAAACTTAGATACATGTAATCCAGGAGTTATATTGATATTATTATATCCCTTTTCATGGACCAAGCACCTGGAAAGCTTCTCATATAATAAGATGAGATGCTGTAAAAACAATCGATAGAAATTCACTTTGTACTCACTTTTATATGGGCCAGTGGCCAGCTAGTGTCTGTAGTAAGTTCCAGTCCAATGCAAAAACATTTTAAAGTACTGGAGTTTTTTTTGATTAGTAAATTATTAAAAAAATGATCTGCAACAATTTTATAATCAATTGATTATTTAGGTAATTTCTCTGGTTTTAGCTTTTTACATGTGAATATTTGCTGGTAAATTGAATGGGTTAGGGTTTTGGACTGTTAGTATGACCAGATCATCAATGATAAAAAAGAATCAGCTTTGTTGCAGCTTTATTTAACATTATTTGCATATCTGTATCAAACAAGAAGCTGCTGCTAATGGTAAGAGGCTGTTACATAACTGTCTATATTTTGAAGGGAAGTCAATAAAGCAAATGTGACAAAAGCCACTATTTGAACACATAACCTTGTTCCTGACATCTAACTTCCTTTGGTTCTATATGTCACGCTGACCAAGTGAATTCCCAAACTACTTTGAAGATAAAGTGAGACATATAGCAGTTTATTTTCTAACAGAAAGGTTTTGACTTCCTCTTTCAGACAGCTCTATCTCTGTGACAATGTCCTGAACAATAAGTCCCTTCAGTAAACCTGGACCTCCGCCCCTGTTACACTCCGCTTCATCATGTGCGCTGTGTTCCTGTGAGTTCACCCGTGATCTTTATGAAGACACTTAACCTTGGGTTCCACACACACACACACACACACACACACACACACACACACACACACACACACACACACACACACACACACACACACATATCCCAGAGAGCCTTGTTTTTCCCACACATGGAACACAACACACTTATCTATAAACAGATTAGGATGTCAAGCTCACCTCTGCTGCCCTCTCCTCTCTTTCCGTGCACAAACTCTCATCACCTGTTCTTTTTCTTCACGCTCTCAAACATGAATCCACCTTCTCCATTTGTGACATTCTTCTTTTTTCCCTATTTTCCACCCCATTTTGTCTCTTTCCTGACCTCTGTGTCTTCTCCTCATTTTCTCTCTTTCCCATTTTTTCTCCTGCTTTGCTCCTATACCCTCCCCTCTGTTTGTTCTTTTTTTCTCACACTGATGGGCGATTCAGGGGCCCGTGTGCAGGGCCAAAGGATTAGCTTTATCATTGATAAGGAACCAGGGAGAAGCGTTACATGGCAAGCTTGAACCTGAATGCCCTTCCTCAGAGGATGTGTCAGTGACAGCTTTATCCACATATTGTAAGAGTGACAGCGAGAGCAACATGTCCAGAGAGAGAGGCACAGTAAATACAAGACAGTAAAGGTCAGTTCAGTGTCACAGCTCCCAGAGCAGTGAGGGATCAGGGGGAAAAGGTGTGTTGGCTTCAAGAAGATAGCGTGTGCTGGACAACATCAAAGTATGGCTCTCACACTTCCCCTCACATCGGGAAGAGGAAGATGTGGGGGACACTCTGTTTTGTTGCTTCCTTGCGCACGTAAATGCGTCCAGTTATACAGTATGCACATGTGCAAACAGCTGAGTTCTAAGAAACTTCTGGGTTCTGTTCCAAAAGTAAGAAAACCTGATTCTAAATTACATTGTGTATGCATGTATATGTATTAATACAATATATATATATATATATATATATATATATATATATATATATATATATATATATATATATATATATATATATATATATATTCCCTGTTCTGCTTTGTTTGTTGTTGTTCTGCTGTTTGTTCTTTTTAGCGGAATGTCTATTTCTGTGTATGTATTTTAATTCAGTTCAATTCAATTCAATTTTATTTATAATATCAAATCATAACAAGAGTTATCTCGAGACACTTTACAGATAGAGTAAGTGTAGACCACACTATATAATTTACAAAGCCCCAACAATTCTAATAATTCCCCCAAGAGCAAGCAGTGCGACAGTGGCGAGGAAAAACTCCCTATTAGGAAGAAACCTCGGACAGACCCAGACTCTTGGTAGGTGGTGTCTGACGGTGCCGGTTGGGGATGTGATGAACAGTGGCAATAATAGTGACATTAAAGATAATGGAACAGTGACTTCAAATGGTAGTTGTAGTAGTTCATGTCATATCAGGGTGCTGCAGGGCATTACAGGACGTAGCGTGGCACAGCAGAGCATGGATGGACGTAGCAGGAAGCAGCAGGGTTCAGCAGGAAGCAGCATGACATTGCAGGGCACCGCAGAGCTTAGCAGGGAGTGCAGCAGGACCACGCCGACAGCTGCAACCAAGATCTTGGTGCCAACGTACTCCAAGGAAATATGCTGGGTGAAAAAAAACATAAGGACTCCGGGGTGGAAACTCCTCAGAGCTAGGTTAGTAACAAGCATTTCTGGGACGGGATGCACACAAAATGGAAAGGGAGAGGAGAGAGCAGCTCAGTGTGTCAAAGGAAGGAAGGAAGTCCCCCGGCAGTCTAGAACTATAACAGCGTAACTAAGAGAGACAGGTTACCAGGTTAAGCCGGATCGGGCTGTACTGGCCTGCCTCCCTCTACTTTTGTTACATTATTAATCTGACGACTATGAAAAGAAGCAGGTAGCCGGTCTAGGCGTACGCTGCAACTCCTCACTCCCTAACTATAAGCTTTATCAAAGAGGAGAGATTTAAGTTCATTCTTAAATGTGGTGACGGTTTCTGCCCCCTGAACCCAGACTGGGAGCTGGTTCCACAGGAGAGGAGCCTGGTAGCTGAAGGCTCTGGCTCCCATTCTACTTTTAGAGACTCTAGGAACCACAAGTAACTCTGCATTCTGGGAGCGCAGTGCTCTAGTGGGACAATAAGGTACTAGGAGCTCTTCTAGATATGATGGTGCTTGAACATTTAGAGCTTTGTAGGTCAGGAGAAGGATTTTTACAGGAAGTCAATGCAGAGAAGCTAATACAGGTGAAATATGATCCCTTTTCTTAGTTCTTGTCAGAAAGAGCAACAAAACGCCAGAATCAAATTCCCAATATGTGTTCACACTTAATAGAGCTGATTCTGATTCAGATTCATTGTAACTAGCTCATAACTAAACCCAGCCTCAGAACAGAGCCTTCTCAATAGTATGTCATGTTGTCATGTGTCACTTTATATGTTCAGATAAAGAGGGTAGTTTTTTTTTTTTTTTTTTTTTAAACAATCTAATACTGTTGTTTATTCAATGATAATGTTTTTTAGCGGTTTTAAATGAACACCAGACATTCGTGGGCTAAACATTGGCTTGACAGAAGAGGTCCATGAGTGAGTCGGAGGGGTCGCGGTGAGCTCAGAGCTCTGTGATAACAGCAGAATGTTGTGTTGTGGGTTTTTTGTAGATGTTGTGTTTGTAGTTTTTTCCCCCTGTGCTTTATTAGTGAACCACAAAGGCTTTAATTTAGGAGATGCTGGAGTGGATGCAGATTTGTCTTAGAAGATGGAAAGTAAACCCGTTGTTTTTTTCAACAACAACAAAAAAGATGAAATAAATGCTGAGTGAGAAATTGCATTGAGTTACAAAAGCTAGTGGAACAGAGACTGGCCCGGATGGGAAGACATGACTGTGGCTTGTTATATTTTTTAAACTGTTTAATTGTTTTAATAAAATCAGATTTTAAGATTATAGTAATTTGAAGATTTTTTTGCAGTATGGTACTTTTATCTTGGTGGCCACTATTCTTTCATGAATTCATCCATCTGTGTTTATGATCATGTATAACAAGTAGATTAATGATTAGAGATGGATGCCATTTGCTGTAGATGCATTCGTGTCATTTAGATTGTCAGTCTATTTCTTTAACTGAATGTGAAACCATCCACAGGGTGACTTGTGAGTGCATATCAGAGAGGGTATAAAAATTCCCAGGATTCCAGTGACACAGGGACCTGACAATGACCCTCTGTGTCCTCCCTGAATGGATATATCCAACCCTCTAAGGATTTAAATATCCATCAAAGCACCCCATATACAAATGTTTTAATGAGTGATAAGAAAAGCCCAGGAAATTGTCTGAAAATATATGGATTAAACCTTGTATCTGACAAAACTACAAACATGCAATTGAAATGTATTTGCTCTTACTGCAACAACAACCCATAAATAGTGTATAACAGAGAGGTGTCATAAAGGGGGAAAAGTAAATACAAAATATGTTTGCCTTACAAAAATAAACCTGACATGCAGGTCAGAGTGCAGAACAAAATTTCTCACTGGTACACAAATCGACAAAGACTAAATAAGAGAAAGAGGAAACACTTAATTGCTTCCTGAGAGCGAGGCATGGCTGTGGGATAGATACAGCAGTATTGTATTAGTGTTTACAGAGGAAACAATCCCAGCCATGCAAAATCCATCCTGGACGTTGCAAACATCACATCCAAGGTGAGAACTACTTCTTCTGAGAGGATCAAAGACAGACTGCAGCGCTCATGACACCATCAGTTACTAACTGCTATTCTTTAGAAAGTAATCTGGCCCAACGTTGCAAAGCTATTCCTAACCGTCTCTTCCCCAGACAAAATTAGTAGCAACATGGCTGCCAAACAAAATCATTCATTAGTTTCCTCTTCGGTCTGCTTTTTACTATTGTTATTGACCCTGTGGAATGATGCCTAAGTACTGGCCCCCGAGCACCTGTCAGTTGTTTGACAGAGAGGTTTGTGTGTATGTGTGTTTGTGTGTGTGTTTGTGTGTGGTCTGTTCTTTTCCGTCCCAGAGGAGCAGAAGAGGGGAAGCCAGGCTTTTAACTATTCGATCTTCCCGAGTACTATTTCCAGCCCCAGCCCTGAGGCAAGCTACTTCAACATCCGGCGACCTAGGCCTGACTGACCACAGCACTGCTCTGTGACCCGCGCTCTGTACGCTGAGAATGGGAGAAACTGTGTGTGTGTGTGTGTGTGTGTGTGTGTGTGTTTGTTTAGGTTCTCACAAGGAGAGGGATGGGGAAGTTGGCGTGATCAGGGAAGTAGGATGAGTGTAAAAGTTCAGCGAGGGGTCTGGGAGTCAACAAACAAACTGTTGCTTAGACTTATGCAAGCTGGAATTATTGTAATGTAGTGACATTTACTTGACAGAGTGCAAGCCATTCGTGCGTGTGCGTGTACGTGTACGTGTACGTGTACGTGTGTGTGTGTGTGTGTGTGTGTGTGTGTGTGTGTGATGAGATTGCATGCCTGAAGGAGGCCTGCTGTGTGAGAGTACAGTGTGTCTATGCACTATAAATAAACACCAGTTTGAAAACATGAGAGAAAAATAGCCCAAATTAGGACTCAGAGTGTGTGCAAAAATAAGCAGTCCCATCAAGCATGCAGGCTAAGATTAGACAGGTGATGATTGGGAACATGTTGTAACTATATCAGCGGGACATGTCCCTGGATTAATTAAATGTTGTGTACTTTTTTTGTAGGTGGTGATCAAAGGTTTACACACAGGGGAAACTTAAGTCATGGCAGTTTGGGTTTTCAATTATTTCTGCAACAGTACTTTTTCTGTGACAGAATGATTGTTACAAAACAAAACAAATATAGTTTCTTTTATACATTTTTGATGGTCAAAAATATACATAAAACTACTTACACTACTGTGTATTGTAAATACTGGGGGCATAGTAATGGCCCCAGAAGTAATTAACTTCCTGTCAGTGGTTATGATTTACTAGTTGGTAACTTTTCTGTGCCTGTATAAATAGGGCTTGTCCGACTGCATACATTATAATTGAGCCACAATCATCACAATGAAAGTCTGAAGAGCTCAGTGCAGATCTGAGAAAGTGCATAATCAGTATCATAAATCAGGATTGACATGTGTGGCCGTGTCAAAGCAGCTTCAGGTTGATCCCAAGATCAACAACTGAGTACTGGGAACAGTGGTTTCTTTGCTAAGGTCTGGAAAAAAACCCAAACAGTCACACTTTGCTGAGAGACAGTGGATGGTCAGATGTAATCCAAGTCTCACCATAAAAACAAGTCTGCAATAATGTAGAAGCTGCTGGAACACAGGTACACACACCCAATCAAGTGAGTTCTACGACAAACAAACAAGATTACAAGTCTACAGCCATGCTAACGGCTCTGTGAGGCTGTACTTAGCTAGTCTATATCCATGACGTTCCACTACGGGGATTGTTGCTGTACCGCCGGAAATTTGGCCATTAACATTAACGTTAACGTCTGCTTTCTTTGTGTTGTAATTTTAAACACCGGTCGATTTCTGAGGACTATTGTTAACTGCTCCTCAGATCTCTGCAGGGTAAATCCAGACAGCTAGCTAGACTATCTGTCCAATCTGAGTTTTCTGTTGCACGACTAAAACAACTTTTGAATGTACACGTTCCACCAAAACAAGTTCCTTCCCGAGGCTATTTTACACATAGACATATATAAAATGGACCAACAGATCCCGTTGCTCTGGACGGAGACCAGTGAAGGATATTGGAAGCACTTTTCCGGTGAGTGCTGAGCGTTACTGCGCAGCGTCCAACTGAGAGAGACGATGTAAATGTGAAGTGAGCAACCTGTCTGAAAGTTGTAAGTCTTAGTAGCTGTGCCAAGAGAAATCTCAGTCATTCCCAATCTTGCAGAGATGGAGAGCATAGGTATATGTAAGGAGATAACATAGGCACAGGATAATTATTGCTAACTAAAATGCTCGGTAACATTAGCAATTAAACTTAAACTGCTCATGTGAGTTGAAACTGCCTGCAAGCTTCCGTACTGTATGGTAATTTATCTACTGTGCGACAGTAAGTTGCGTGGTTATGACACAATCGTTAGCCTATTTTTACAAAAACGTCTGCTATGGAGCCATAACGTGAGGTACAAAGTAATGGAGCCTTTTATACATTGTTGTGTTTCTTTAGAAATAAACAATGGACAAATAGTCTTTAAACGCTTCAGATGTAAAGTTATTCGCTGTCAAAGTGGGGCCAAAATGAATGGGAGTCAATGGAATGCTAACAGGAGGTGATGGCTTGGTAGCATAAAAATGGCGACATAGAAGCTACGTGTTCCGGGGAGAGGCTTACCCCCTTGATTTTGCAGCGGCCCCGTGGCTCCGCCTGGTGCTTAGCACCACCCAAGACAATTGTGACTGGTTTAAAGAAATGCCAATAAACCAGAGCACGTTTTTCTCCCATCCCGGAATGCTCTGTGGACTAGCCAGACCCTCCGCAGCAGCGCTGTGAAGGAAGGTCTGGCAATGCAAGAATAGTACTTAGTTAAATGCTAACAGTAGCGTTTAGCAGGAATAATGTTTACCATGTTCACTACCTTTGTTTAGTGTGTTAGCATTTGCACTTTTAGCATTTAGCACTAAACACAGGCTGATTGGAAGGTCATTAGTTTAGTAGGTATTTGGTCATAAACCAGGTATTGGGCAAATTATAATTTTGATCTGATGATGGTGCTATAAGAAAAGACAGGCGATCACCAAAGTCATATCTGGGGATCATGAATGTCTGTACAAATTGTCATGGCAATCCATCCAATAGTAATAGTTATGTATTTCAGTCTGGAGCAAAGTGGTGGGCCAACTGACTGACCAACATTGTCATCCCCAAAGGCAGGCTGCTAGTGTGGCTAAAACATGTCAGCTGACTCTTGAAAGTTAAGAACTACACCCATTTTATTTGTTGCATCTATGCTGTTTCAGATTTATTCCTTATCTGACCGTCCAACATCTTATTTGGTCTAATGACTAAAAACCTTCTGGAAGACAGTTTTGTTTGTCAGATGTATCAAAGATGGAGTTATTTGGCCACAATGACAGCAGGTATGTTTGGAGGAAGAAGGGTGAGGCATTCAACCCTGAGGACACTGTAGCTTCTATTAAGAATGTGGCTGTGTTGCTGCCCGCGGAGTAGGAAGATTACCTCAGAATTCTTTAGGGCAAAATCAAACCATTAGCTAGAAAGTTAAATCTCACAATTGGGTGGTTTTAGGATTGCTAAATCAAGCTATCATTATGCTTTTGGAGTCGGAAATCATAATTATTCTGAACTCAACCCCACTAAAAATATGTGGACTGCCCTAACAAAGACAAGTCCATACAAGAAAACCAACACATTTGGCTGAACTGCACCAATTCTTCCAACAGGAGCAGAATTTTGCCAGAAGATTGTTGATGGTGAAAAGTGCTAAGAGGCATACAACCAAATATTATGTGATTTTTTTATATTTTCAGAAGAAATTATTATAAAAAATAACAATAATCCCAATACTGTCATAACACACATGCCCCTTACAAGTAAATGTAAACTTTTGACTGTGCTCTTCAACTCTCTTTAGTCTTGTGTCTTCTGTCATGTTCAGCTGTATTGGATTTCCTGTGTGTTTGGAGTTGTTTTGCTGATTGTTGCTGTATGCTGAACTCTGATCAATAGCTCTGACAGACAGTCTTCTTCAATGCCCTATCACCTGCCTGCCGCTCAGACAACAGGGAGATCAGATTCAAGACTCAAAAGTTACCGGAGCAGATTTTGTCTTCCTATTTGCAGCATAAAAAAGGAAAATCTAGAAGGCAATGAAAAATCACTCAATACAAAATCAATGTGTCCTTTAGCAACAGCATAGTTTGTGCCTAAATTAGTCCACTGACTTGCAGCAGCTATGGAGAGGGTTTAGCCAAAAGATGTCTGAGCTACTAAATTGTAAAAAAACGAAACATATAATAATAATAATAATAATAATAACTCCAATGCTGATCTTAAGCATTACAACTGCAGGTCAAGGTTTCCCCCAACCTTTCCCCCTGGTGCTGTGATGTTTTATTCAGCTACACGTTTCTCTTCTCATCATGCTGCAGTGTGAGATGGATCGAGGCAGAGAGGAGGAGAGGAGAGGGTGAAGAAGGATAGGGAGAGGTGAAATTGGGAAAGAAGTTGTCAATACAGATAAATAACAAAGGAGAGAGAATACTATATCAGTATCTGTTACAGCAGCAGTTGTCGAGGCCAGCGTGACATTTACTAAAAAGTGCAATTTTTACACCAGGCTGTGCAAAAAAAACTAACGACTCTGTAAAGCATCCAAACCTGCTAATGACACCTGACCAGCTGAGGAGCTCAGTGTAAAGAGTTTGTCCTGGGGGTGTGTTATCCATCAGCAGCAGTGGAAGTAGTATTCCGATTTCTTTCTTATGCAACAGTTTAAAAAATACTGCAGTCATATTCTACTTGATACAGTATTATCAGCAAAATGTACCTAAGGTATCAAAACAGTATTTGTAATGCAGTCAAACATGATTGTGATTGTTATATTGTTATATTTTGGGATTATTGTTACTGATGTGTATTAATGTGAAAGAAGCATTTTAATGTTGTATATTATTTACTGCTAGGTATTTCAATCTGTTACAATGCATCATATTCTATAAACTGTTTATAATTTTTATTGGTAAAATCTTAATCTGCTAAATATGTAATAAATGAAGCAGAGTAAAAAGTACAATATTTTCCTCTGAAATGTAAGTATAAAGTACCTCAAAATTGCACTTGAGTAAATGTACTTAGCTACATTCCTGTTCATGAGCCTGTATTGGCTATTGTATAAATCTACTCTTCACTCTTCTACAGTTTTATCTATGCTTCAGTCATATTTCAGGGGTTTCCAATAATACAACAGCCTTTTGCAGCCAACTGTATCCTGCAAGTCAAACATCCTCGCCCTGCAGGAGGAGTAAGGCCGTTCATTCATATATGAATGGTTTTATATTGCACTTGAAAAGCACAGTGCCGTGAGCCCAGGGTTGAGCCTACCAAAAAAAAAAAAAAAAAAACATTCCATATTCCTACTTATCCGTTTTTGTCTCACTGGTTCTCAGTAGCCCACGAGCGCCTACAGAAGACCTTTTCTATCGCTGAAGATGCTCACTATTGTAAGCATCCTCTTACCCCATCTTCCCCTAACAAGGCCGAAGAAACAGAGGAAGAAAAAAATCAATAGTTAAGTGCAAAGAGCTGGAGTCTGACAACCGAACAAGCAGCATCACTATTGATCTGGATTGGTTGGAATATGATGGATTTGAGAGGACAGCATTGTCTACCAATGTTGGGGAAGGATTATTGCACGCACAAAAAGGATATAAAATATGGCCGAACACAATATGTTACATTTAAAAAGTATAGTCAATAGTCTTTGCAGCAGAGTAAGAATCTCAAGATATTGAAATACTAACATTCTCTTTTTGGGCTGCATTTTCTCAGAGGCTACACTGAGAAAGCAAAATGTTGCAGGAAACCTTGGAGAAGATTTTCTTTTACCAAAATGTAGCACTTTTATATTTGTAATGAATCAAGGTCCATTTGGTTGGCCTTGACATACCAACTTACTGGACAAAACATGTGATGAATGATGGTGAAACTACCCTTGAAAAAAACCTTGTCCTCAAACAACCGCACAAATAACAACTTAGCCAGGGATCCAGTTCTTTTATCAACACAGTATTTTACACACACACACACACACACACACACACACACACACACACACACACACACACACACACACACACACACACACACACACACACACACACACACACACACACACACACACACACACACACACACACACACACACACACACACACACACACACCCCTAATCTGCTACCTTGAGAAGCCTCCCTTGTTCTAGGAGGGGCCCTGCACCTGCTGTGGCAGCTTGGGGCCTCCTGGGGGAGAACGATGAGGAGGCCCAGGAGAGGTGTGCCTGGTTCCAACTTATCACTTTTGTTAAACAACACATTACCTCACACCCTTCACCCCTCATCCTCCAGGACACATCCTAGTCATGGCTCCAGCCTCAGGTGGAGCCCAAAGCCCCAACTGCTCCCGCTTCATACTGTCCACAGCACCTTTACAGTGCATCGTTGACAGTTATTACCTCAAGGCTTTGTCCTTGTCTGAGTAGCGATTCCCAGCCCAAGGCTTCAGACTATAGAGAAAAACAAGTGCTGCATCCAAGACACCTGCACCTTCTTATCTCAGTCACAATTCTAGTTTTAAACACCAGGAATAGTTGGACATCTTAGGAAATACGTTTCACACGAAACACAAGACACAGGTGATGTCTTCGGATGACTTGTTTTGTCCAAACAACAGTTCAAAACCCCAAACTATTTTGTTTTGTATAATATAAAGTAGACAAAAGCAGCAAATACTGACATGTGAGAAGCTGGAGCCAGGGAATGTGTGTGTGGAATTATTGCTTAAAATAACCTGTGAATCAGAAATAGTTGCCAGTTGTTTTTCTGATCATTGCAGCTCTAAAGTGTAAAAATTGAGATTATGTGGCAGACTATTTCTTGGTTCAAGAGAATTAACTTCATGGAGTCTCTGCTGCCTTGCAAAAACCCTAAACTGCAAAATTGTCACTTTTACACTTCAGTTTTGTACAGATTAAACAAACGAGACAAAACATGTTAATCAGTGAGCTTCAGAGATGCTGGACAAAGCCAGGCTAGCTGTTTCCCCTTGTTTTCAGTCTTCAGCTATCTGACTCCAACTAAATATTTACTGCACAGGCATCACATTCTTGGCAAGAAAGCAAATATTATTATATGTTATATATTTCCCCCAAATGTTGAACACTATTCCTTTAAAGGAATACGCCACTGTTTGTTGAAATAGGGTTTATCACGGTCTACCCTGGCTGTAGATAGGTGGGCCAATGCATTTTTTGTCTCAGTGCAAGTAATTAGGTTATTTTTTTGTCTTTTGTTGGCTCACTTTTACTCACAACATGCTAACCGGCAACATAGGATTCCATTCACTACGCTAAGCTAACTAGCGGCGGCGCTGCCGGTGTTGCACTGGACTAAAACAATGCATGCACAAAAAATGCGTTGGCCCACCTATCTACAGCTAGGGGAGACCGTAATAAGCCCTATTTCAACAAACTGTGGCGTATCCCTTTAAGTCTGCTGTCCTTTGGTCAATTAAGAGGTAAGACACGCTTTGCTTCTTAGTATCAAGCCACAAAGCCTCCTGTAGTACCAGCAACAGCCGCGGTCTTCATTCCTGCCCGCTGGGAGATCCTGAATCACTAAAAGGTGAAGGAGCAAAGAACCAATAAATTAAGCCTCTCAGCAGCAGCACTACCTACAGGCCTACAGAGCCTATAGGCTCTATACATCAAAGAGCTCAGCAGAAACCAGCAGGAAGGTTTTTTTTTCTTTCACTGGGGACTCTTTCAGACAAATAGGCTGAAAGGTTCAGTGCATTAACCCACATGTTGACACTAGGCTGCGAGTAATAGGGGGGCAATAGGGGGCTGCAGAGAATGACATATGGCTCAGGTCTTTGGGATGCAATAAACATACATGCATGCACAGGCGAAAACACACAGGCATGTACAGACGCAAACACACACAGCAAAGGAAGTGCTGTTATGGCTGCTTGGTTTATCTCTACTTCTCGGTGGATTTTCTCTGAAATCAACCTGGATCTTCAGCTGTCACAGACATAGTAGGTGAAAGTGGTCCTTCTAGGTGCTTTAGCTATACTTCAACGCTCCAGTCAGAGAGCTGCCACAACACAGCTGTACATATGTGTGTGAGAGAGCTTTGACATGAGCCCTCATTAGACTGAGGAAGAGCCACAGACACAACACAACCACAAAGACAGACAGAGATACAGAAACAGTCTCCCACACGCACAGTGAGGCGGGTCCTGTCGAGGGAAACAGTAACGGCAAAATGAAAACAGAGAATCTTCCACAACACCTGTGCAGACAAGAGAGATTAAGAGATTGAGATCAGCAGTGGTGCAACTCTGATCACAAGACACAGACCCCTCCACTGAAATCATCGCTGAAGCCTGCAAACAAGTTTTATTGTTTTAATATAAATTTACCAATGCAGTAGTGCCTTGTAAACTTAAAAACTACTCTGTAAAAAAAGGTTAATTGCACCGCCAAAGTTGGTTTTGGTTTACTGACAACATTTTTCTGTTGGGGATAAAACGATAAAATTGGATTTATTTCTATCCTTGTCCCTGGTGTTTTAACCGTCCATTAACCTTTATCTAGATGTAGACAGGATTTCCATGTCTAACCTAAGAAAAAGTAAGAACTAAGAACTAAAAACTGGAAAATTAAACCATAAAAGCAGCCAGTCAATAGAAGAAAATCAAGGCGTTTATTGACTCATGGGGATTTAACTGTAAATTGTATAAATTCTGAGCAATTCCAAACCATGCCTCAGTGACTGAGAGTAAATACAGAAGCATATCAGGTCTGTTTTCCATGAATCGGAGTATGTGTGTGTGAGATAGTCACTCACATCATAAGTGCAGCCTTTCACGCTCCCATTAGGTCATTAACATTACAGCACATTTAAAACTTTGGCAAAAAGAAAAAAAAAAGCAAAGCCCTCTTTACCCTTTTGCTCCATGAAGGAAGCACATGGAAAAAAGAGAATGAAAGGAAAATCTCCTTCATCTCTGTAGGCAATCTAAATCCTCACTGTAGCTGCAGCCAAAAACTAAATTAAAAAGACTGGAGTGTTAGTGTTTAACAGGCCCAGCGCAGCGCTGAGAGGGGATGGAAGTTCTCTCATGCTTAACAATTTGTTCCTCTGCTCTCTGCTGTTTGGAAGGATCAAACCAATTAAAAACATACTCATTCTCTCTCTCTCTCGCTCTCTCTCACACTCTCACACACACACACACATAAATGTTAATAAGTCATTGAAAAAGGGTTTTAATCATCAAAATTGAAAGTTGTTAATAAATGGATTTCGGTCCTGATCATCTGCAGCCTATTTCTAGAGGCTAAGTGCTAAAACTGGTGCAACTAGTCAATAGTATTTTTAACAACCTGGCAACCCAAAAGTTTTTCTTATTATTACTTATAACTGATTTATAAAGCATTGGAAAATGATTTATTAGCCATTTATAACCAGTGTTGGTAGCTATTTCAGATCTTTTATTTAATTAAATGCAGCAACCCAACACTATACTCAATTACAAGTAAAAGCCCTGCATTCATAATGTTACTTAAGTACAAAAGTATTCGCAGCAAAACGTACTTATGGCAGAATTGTTCCTGTCACGGTGGTATTATTATTGATGATTAGTGTGTAACTTGTTTGAACTATGTTGGGTAGTTTTAAATCTACAATAATACATACCATTTTATAAGATGAGCATATATTTTAATGCGAAAACATACCCCTTCATAAAGGGTCTTATTATACAATGGTACTGAATTGATCCAGCTCAATTTACAAGCACAGAGCGTCAAACACTATTTTCAGAGTGTGACCGTGGGAGAAGGAACCAATTCAGGTTTCGGGGTCAGAGGTTAAAAGAGCCATTCGTGAATTCTCGAGGCATTTGCTTAATATAGGAACTCTTACTTAACACTTGCCAGACTTTGGACTCTGTGTAAGAAACTAAACTGAAACTAACGGGATAATACAACCATAATGAACACGAGAAACCACACTACTGATGAAGTCATGTACCGTAGCTGCAGCCTCAGAGAGCGGATCACACAGCCAGAAGAGCATTAGCAAAGGCCTGAGAATGGAGGCGCCAACAGCTGTGATTTAACTGAGGGATGATGATCCTCCGCAGTGACAGAACCTCATTTGGTCTCCTGGTGGCCTGCATTAGAGATGGCCCGATACCATTTTTTGCTTCCCGATACCGATTCCGATACCTGAACTTGTGTATCGCCCAATACCGAGTACCAATCCGATACCAGTGTGTCATATATTTTATTATGTTTTAACAGCTGTATACTATTATCCCTGTATGGATGTGATATTATATCTATCTTTGTGAAACATGAACAAACACACCATGAACTTTCTTTTATTGTCCACTTTGACAGTCAGTTATAACAGAAAAAGAACATAAATAATCTATTTTAACATAGATTTTCTTTAGGGCTTTATTACGTGTTATCGGATCGGTGCATTAACTCCAGTACCTCCCGATACCGATACCAGCGTTTTAGGCAGTATCGGAGCCAATACCGATACTGGTATCGGTATCGGGAACATCTCTAGCCTGCATACCTCGGCTTCCAGCAGGCAATATACCCCCCAGGGATCCTAAAATACACAGGCAGGCCAGGCCTTGGCCCAACCCGCCAGCCAGCCAGCCATGAGGAGGGGCAGCAGCCGGGGAGAGAGGAGTGAGGAAGGGCCAGGGGCAGGAAGCAAGCCTGGACAAGCTAGTCAGCTCCCTAGTCCTCTATACGGCAGCCAGACTGACAACAGATCAGGAATGTTAACCTCCTAGAAGCTTTTTCAGTGCGTCTGCTTGCATTAAAAACACAGTTTTGCAGCAGCAATTCCCAAATGTTATCAGGCTAAGTGACGTAGGAACAAAAGCTGACACAGATTGCACAGAAGTCACACATTGTCGCTGTGTGCTTTTTCTGTGGCCGACTGCCTTTATTTAGCCATAATTGAGTCCTCAGATCACTTCTAAATGGGTAGTGGGGTTAATTTAGGATTCGTGGCTTGATCGGGCCGTCAGGGTCATTGAGGCCGTTATCTGTTCACATGTTCAGGATGTGACTGACACACTCTGGTCACATGAAGTCACTGCATCAGACATTTTCAACATCAGAGGGCGCAGTTTCCTATTTTAGTTTATGAGGGAGAAGTCATACACAGCTCCCACAACACATTATGCCTAAAGAATTAAATAAAGGAAATGGTTGTAATTTAGCATTTTCATACTTTCTTGGAATAATAACTAATTGCTTGTGAGCTTACGCTCATGAACAAACAGCTGCTCTGAATAATGTGATGCATGGGGTTACCGTCATTTTAATGAGAAGAAAAATCTTCCTTCAACATCAGCAACCTCTGCAGTCATCACTGCAACAGAACAGATATCCCCACCTGATGGACATTTATGGAATCAACCACAAACACAAGGATATTGGCCATATATGGAAAGGTGAACTAATAACAAAAATGTAAATGTTTGGAATACGTTTCGTAATTTGTAATATTTCATTTCAGTGAACCGTTTCATTTTAACCCCCTTATTTTAGCATTTATAAGCACTGTCAAACCATTTAATAAACGGTTCATAACACTATAATGTAGTCATTGACGGATTTAAAAGGTGTGTTAATTTGTCAACAACTATAAAGCCTGTGGGCAACAATAAGTGGAGGCTGCTCTAATGAATGATAATTCAGTACATATAATTTAATAATATAACATGTCTTCATAGAAGTAGTTGGAATAGTTGACAACCACTTTAAAATGTCCTGCTTACACCAGTATTGTGTTATAAACCATGTATTAAACATTTTTTGAGCTTTCAAATGCTAAATAGGGGCAGTTAAAGTGTAACAAAACGAGTTTTAGCACTTTTACAGCAATTTATAATTCCGCATTTTTAGATATTCAATTCATTCTATATAGTGTTGAAACTGCATGCAGTAGATGGTGGATGGTTCGAGAACTCTTTAAGATGTATGTTTGGCAAAAAACAAATTGTTCTACAAAAGATGATTTAGGCGCAGTGGATGAGAAATGACACACGTGTGTTAAATGGCTAGCAGCCTACCTGAGGAGGGATTCAAATCATTAAGGCTCAGTCCCTGCTGTCTGGGTATTAAGACTATATTCTATAAACCCTCCAACAACAAGCTCTTGACCTCCATTCACGTTCTATCCGATTTTGAAAAAAAAATGGAATAATGATGCTTCAAACCATGTTTTTAACTTCCATAAGCCCGTTTAGAGGAAGAATTTGTGTTTCAAAAGTGCAACTGTTTCAGTTCATCAAACTGGGTAGTTGGGGTTCTGACCACTACGGATCTGTATCACACATACAGACGAGCTGCGTGAATCAATGAGGCCTATGTAGTTACTGCTCTGTAAAAACAGGAGGGCGTACGACTAAAGAGTTCGGGTTTGTAGGCACTCATCATCGGAGTCGGGGGAAGATTCTGATGAAGAGGATCATGCTGATGAAGGTGAAGGAGACCAGGATCAGCATCAGCCACAGCAGCCAGTTAACGGACTTCTTGGTGTGTTGCTCCAGTCGCTCCGACTCCGTCTTCAGCTTCTCAAAGTTCATGTCTGCCTGACGCATAGACTGGCTCAGCGTCTGGGAGGGAGAAAACACACACACACACACAGATAAATATTAAACATACAACTCAGCTTTCTTATTCAGAGACTGCTGAACTGGTTTTCATGTAGAGGGTTAATAGGTTGGTTGGGAATGTAATTTGTCTTATATCGCCCACTTGTGGACAGAATCAGGGGAGACGCATGGCATCAGCAGAAGTAAATGTCTGAGGAACACAAACATCAACTTAAACCTAATAAACTTTCAAAAATACATCTACTGGGCGCCCAGATAGCTCAGTTGGTGGAGCGGGCGCCCATATATAGAAGTTTACTTCTCGACGCAGCGGGCCCGGGTTTGACTCCGACCTGTGGCCCTTTGCTGCTGTCATTCCTCCCTCTCTCTCCCCTTTCATTTGTTCAGCTGTCCTGTCAATAAAATGCCCAAAAAAATAATCTTAAAAAAAATAATAAATAAAATACATCTACTGTGTGTCAAAAAACATTTCTCACAGAAAATGAAAATATCTGACATATAAAAACATATTGGCAAAAATTCAACATGGCTTGGTTAATGTTGAAGTCTGACATAGAGCTGGGCAATAAACCAAAAATACAATACATTGTTAACGAGTAATCGACAGACACTAATTTTGCTCTTTTTGACATGTTAGGTACATCTTTTTCTTTAATGAAAACTACAACACCCATCCACCATCCAGCCACAAGCCTCGGCCTCATCTTGCCTTCATCACTAACGGTCACCTGCAACTTTTCAACACAACAACACCTTTGACATAATTACGGTCTTTGCCAATTCTGGAATCCATCAAAAAAACAAAAAGAAGGAGCAGGCAGAAGCATAGTGCTTCTAAAGTCCTGCCCCTACTACAATATCATATTATTACATAAAAAAAAAACAAATAGATATGCACATACAGCATACATTGTATGATTTTAAATCATACAATAATCCAATAACTTAAACAACATACAACTATACACTGTGCATACATTCCCATTTATATATTCAAGTCACCTTTCTGTATTGGTCAAGTATTGTTTTCTTGAATCTATTTTTGAACTGTACGTATAATATATAAATATATAATAGCATGGTTCTGTTTGATCTCATTGTTTAGACCATTCTACAAGGTCAAGGACCCCACCAAACTGAAATCCACATGCTTTTAAGAGTAGTTCAAACAAGAGGATGTTTGAACATGAATGTACCTCTTAGAAGATCTCCCCCGTCTCAATTCTTCAACACTGTTTGTATGTTATATGGTAAATCATTTTGTTTAACTCTTAACATGAATTGTGCAGTTTTAAATTTAACAATGTCCATAAATTAAAAAATGGTGAATTCAAAAACAGATGATTAGTGTGCTCGTGATACCCCGTGTGATTTATTATCCAATGTACAAATATTGTGTACGGTGCTCTTGTAGAGGTTTCTCCAAACTTCCACACAACATAACAGATACGGTCAAATGAGCATGTAGTGTTTCCTGGTTCTAGATGCATCTGGTTTTGCTCAATATACCGTTACTCTTGGCCATCTTCATGCACAGATATTGGATGTGTTCAAGTACAACACCCAGACTTATCCATCCATCCATCCATCCATCTTCGTCCGCTTATCCGGTGTCGGGTCGCGGGGGGAGCAGCTCCAGCAGGGGACCCCAAACTTCCCTTTCCCGAGCAACATTAACCAGCTCCGACTGGGGGATCCCGAGGCGTTCCCAGGCCAGGTTGGAGATATAATCCCTCCACCTAGTCCTGGGTCTTCCCCGAGGCCTCCTCCCAGCTGGACGTGCCTGGAACACCTCCCTAGGGAGGCGCCCAGGGGGCATCCTTACCAGATGCCCGAACCACCTCAACTGGCTCCTTTCGACGCAAAGGAGCAGCGGCTCTCTCCGAGCTCCTCACGGATGACTGAGCTTCTCACCCCATCTCTAAGGGAGACGCCAGCCACCCTCCTGAGGAAACCCATTTCAGCCGCTTGTACCCTGGATCTCGTTCTTTCGGTCATGACCCAGCCTTCATGACCATAGGTGAGGGTAGGAACGAAAACTGACCGGTAGATCGAGAGCTTTGCCTTCTGGCTAAGCTCTCTTTTCGTCTACGGTGCGATAGATTGAATGCAATACCGCACCCGCTGCGCGATTCTCCGACCAATCTCCCGCTCCATTGTCCCTCACTCGCGAACACAACCCCAAGGTACTTGAACTCCTTCACTTGGGGTAAGGACTCATTCCCTACCTGGAGAAGGCATTCCATCGGTTTCCTGCTGAGAACCATGGCCTCAGATTTAGAGGTGCTGATCCTCATCCCAACCGCTTCACACTCGGTTGCGAACCGATCCAGTGAGTGCTGAAGGTCGCAGGCCGATGATGCCATCAGGACCACATCATCTGCAAAGAGCAGCGATGAGATCCCCAGCCCACCAAACTGCAACCCCTCCCCACCCCGACTACGCCTCGATATCCTGTCCATAAATACTACAAACAGGATTGGTGACAAAGCGCGCAGCCCTGGCGGAGGCCAACCCTCACCTGAAAAGAGTCCGACTTACTACCGAGAACCCGGACACAGCTCTCGCTTTGGTTGTACAGAGATTGGATGGCCCTGAGAAGAGACCCCTCACCCCATACTCCCGCAGCACCTCCCACAGTATCTCCCGGGGACCCGGTCATACGCCTTCTCCAAATCCACAAAACACATGTAGACCCGGTTGGGCATACTCCCAGGCTCCCTCCAGGATCCTTGCGAGAGTGAAGAGCTGGTCCGTTGTTCCACGACCAGGACGGAATCCGCATTGTTCCTCCTCAACCCGAGGTTCGACTATTGGCGAACCCTCCTTTCCAGCACCTTGGAGTAGACTTTACCAGGGAGGCTGAGAAGTGTGATACCCCTATAATTGGCACACACCCTCTGGTCCCCCTTTTTTAAAGGGGAACCACCACCCCAGTCTGCCACTCCTTTGGCACCGTCCCCAGACTTCCACGCAATGTTGAAAAGGCGTGTCAACCAGGACAGCCCCTCCACACCCAGAGCCTTGAGCATTTCTGGACGGATCTCATCAATCCCGGGGCTTTGCCACTGTGTAGTTGTTTGACTACATCAGTGACTTCCGCCTGGGAAATCGACGACAATCCCCCATTATCCTCCAGCTCTGCCTCTAACATAGAGGGCGTATTAGTCGGATTCAGGAGTTCCTCAAAGTGCTCCTTCCACCGCCCTATTACCTCCTCAGTTGAGGTCAACAGTGTCCCATCCTTACTGTACACAGCTTGGATGGTTCCCCGCCCCCTCCTGAGGTGGCGAACAGTTTTCCAGAAGCACTTTGGTGCCGACCGAAAGTCCTTCTCCATGTCTTCTCCAAACTTCTCCCACACCCGCTGCTTTGCCTCTTTCACGGCAGAGGCTGCAGCCCTTCGGGCCCCTCCGGTACCCTGCAACTGCCTCCGAGTCCTCCGGGATAACATATCCCGAAAAGACTCCTTCTTCAGTCGGACGGCTTCCCTGACCACCGTTGTCCACCACGGTGTTCGTGGGTTACCGCCCCTTGAGGCACCTAAGACCCTAAGACCACAGCTCCTCGCTGCAGCTTCAGCAATGGAAACTTTGAACATTGTCCACTCGGGTTCAATGCCCCCAGCCTCCACAGGGATGCACGAAAAGCTCCGCCCGGAGGTGTGAGTTGAAAGTCTGTTGGACAGGGGCCTCCTCCAGACGTTCCCAATTTACCCGCACTACACGTTTGGGCTTACCAGGTCTGTCCAGAGTCTTCCCCACCCTCTGACCCAACTCACCACCAGATGGTGATCGGTTGACAGCTCTGCCCCTCTCTTCACCCGAGTGTCCAAAACATACGGCCTCAGATCAGATGAAACGATTATGAAATCGATCATTGACCTTCGCCCTAGGGTGCTCTGGTACCAGGTACACTTATGAGCATCCCTATGTTCGAACATGGTGTTCGTTATAGACAATCCATGACTAGCACAGAAGTCCAACAACAAACAACCACTCTGGTTTAGATCAGGGAGGCCGTTCCTCCCAATCACGCCTCTCAGGTGTCTCCATCATTGCCCACGTGTGCGTTGAAGTCCCCAGCAGAACAATGGAGTCCCCCACTGGAGCCCCATGCAGGACTCCAGTCAAGGTCTCCAAGAAGGCCGAATACTCCGAACTCCTGTTTGGTGCATATGCACAAACAACAGTCAGAGTTTTCCCCCACAACCCGCAGCGTGGGAGGCGACCCTCTCGTCCACCGGGTAAACTCCAACACAGCGGGCGCTCAGCCGGGGCTTGTGAGTATCCCCACACCCGCCCGGCGCCTCACACCCTGGGCAACTCCGGAGAAGAAAAGAGTCCAACCCCTATCCAGGAGTATGGTTCCAGAACCGAGACTGTGCGTGAGGTAAGCCCCACCAGATCTAACCGTAGCGCTCCACCTCCCGCACCAGTTCCGGCTCCTTCCCCCACAGAGAGGTGACGTTCCACGTCCCCAGAGCCAGCGTCTGCTGCCCGGGTCTGGTCCGTCGAGGCCCCTGACCTTCACTGCCACCCATGTGGCATCGCACCCGACCCCAACGGTTCCTCCCACAGGTGGTGGGCCCATGGAATGGAGAGGGTTGCCACGTAGCTTGTTCGGGCTGTGCCCGGCGGGCTCCGTGGCAAACCCGGCCACCAGGCGCTTCGCCGACGAGCCCACCGTCTGGGCCTGGCTCCAGACGGGGCCCCGGCTTCCTCCGGGCAGGGTCACTCCATCTCTGCTTAGCTTTTTCATTGGGGTTTTTGAACCATTCTTTGTCTGGCCCCTCACCTGAGACCACTTTGCCTTGGGAGACCCTACCAGGAGCACAAAGCTCCAGACAACACAGCCCTCAGGTTCACAGAGACACACAAACCTCTCCACCACGATAAGGTGATGGTTCACGGAGAGGACCCAGACTTATAGACAAACTTATTTACATAGACTCTTTCAATTATTTCGTTGTCAATTACTATTTTAACATCTGTATTTATTGTGCGATTTCCAAATAACATGAATTTCAACAAAAAAAAACAACAAAGTTTTTTTTTTTTTTTTTTTTTTTAATCATCTTCATATAAGTGATTATTTTTTCCACCATCATTCCATTTTAGTAACCCTAATGTAGTCAATACAGTGTGATGAATACTGTGATAGTGCCTGTCTGTCAGTTACCTGGTTGTCCTGTTTGATGATGTTCTGTGCTGCCAGGGTGTTGTTCTTCAAGTTGCGGGCCAGGTGAAGCATGTCCTCAGCCAGTTTCTCCTGCAGGTTGTGATGGTGCTGCAGGACGGCCTCCAGCTCGGCAGCAGACTGACGCTCATCCAGAGGAAGACCTCTGCACAAGGCGGGACAGCCTGGTTAACGTTTTGATTTTGGGCACAATTACAGCAAAAAAGTGACAAGTTCCTAGTTTGCCATCGTTTGAAAAGCTTTTGGCAGCGAGGAGGAATTTATGATTTAACAGAGCTTGGAACGAGCATTGACTTTACAGTAGCAATCACAGTTTGTTACAGCCCTATGTGAAGATAAATAAATAAATAAATAAATAAAGTATACATTAGTTCTTTGAGACAAGAAATAATATGTGCAGCTTTACCTTCTGTTTCGCAAGTCGGTTTCTGACATGCCTATAGAGAGGAGAGGAGAACTTCATCATATCACTCTCAAATCAGAAGATTAGCTTGTTTAAATATTAAGTATCATTTTTCAGTCAAGATACTGAATTTAAGATACCTTTGAATTAAAACTATTTCTTACCTTTGCCTGATACCCCCTGTAATGACACAAAAGAAGGAAATGTGTGAATTGGACAGAACAGGGCCTTAATTATTTATTCTTTAAATCTAGTTTTTCTACCAAACATAAGTATTTCATTTGGAAAGCCAAACTTTAAAATACAGTGCAGCCTAGGTGCTAAAATGTCCAACTTTTACAATGGTGAACAAATTGTAAATGAACTACTATCTGGAGGCAGAATCAATTCAATTAAAAATTATATTTATAGTATCAAATCATAACAAGAGTTATCTCAAGACACTTCACAGATAGAGTAGCTCTAGAACACACTCTATAACATACAAGGACCCAACAATTCTAGTAAATCCCCCAAGAGCAAGCATTTAGTGCGACAGTGGCGAGGAAAGTAGTGAGCAAAACAATGCAGAGGTCATCCATGAGCTTTTATTTCTACAGCGTGTAAATCTCAGTAGTGAACCTTCTATCTTGACCACTCTGCATTTTAGCTCAACCGTGTACATCTCATCCTACCGTGCCAAGCAGCTCGTCCCTCATCTCTCCTGTACACCGGGCCTTCGTCTGCATGTGGACAGTTTTAGAGACAGGCATCCTCTCATTGGCTATTGTGGGCGTTCGTCCGGGGGCGAGGAACTGATTGGCTAAAGCTTTTTCTGTTGGTGAAGACTGTGAACGAGAACAGCAACGACATGAGATCAAAAAACAGGTCTGAACAGGAGAAAGTACTGCCATGAATATTAAAGTGACAATAATGTGGAAAATGGCAGTAATCTTGAAAATGATGAACTTGTAAAATATTGCCACTGACCAGTTTCTCTGCCTCAAGAAGTCCTTTCAGAAAATCTACTTTTCTTGTGTATTCAGTCAGCATTTCCGCTGTGGGTTTGCTGTAAAAAGCACAGGTTGTTATAGACATGGGTTTTACATATGAGCAATAATAAAACATTAAGATGCACGACAGTAATGGGAGATAGAGTTACCTCAGGCTTTTCCTCAGAGCCACCAGCATCTCCTCCAGGGCACCAACATACTAGTGGAGAGAAAACACAAAAACAGTGGCTGTACACGTCAGCTGACATTTGTTTAGATAGTTCTAAACAGACATGAACTTCAGTGATGCCAAGCTGTGCACACTCTGCTGTGCCTTTTGCATAAAGTTTAATCAACACATATTATAACCTTCATGAAGGTAGGATTTATTGCAGGCCTGTTGTATAAGACTGCATTAGTGTTAGCTTTGCATCATTAGATGCATCATTAGCTAGATGCATCTAAAGAAACTGTAAACTGAGTGCTAAAGTGTGAATATGACGAGTAACTTCACCAATTTTTACAGTTAACTGTTGAAATGCACTGTGTAATATTAACGCGACTGAGTAAGCCAACATAGCCAGCAAACGTTCTACAAGTCAACTGTAACATTGGTTAAATGGGGTTAATGTGGAACGTGTGTCGGAGAGGTAAACACCCCTGGAAGGTAACATCTAGAAGAAAATGACGACGTGGCTGACGGACCGAGCGGCTCGCAGCTGCAGCAGCTAACGTTAACGTTAACAATAACAACTGTCATGCTAACTTTAGCTGACGAAGGTCAGCGAAAAACAACACTGAACAATCCCCATTCACTCCGTGTTTGCACCGTCTTACCTTTTCTAACCTCCATTCCGTTTCTCCTCGTTTCTCCGACGCTATAGACTCACAGCGGGACAATAATCGGATAAAATTGATTTCTAATCTAGAAGCCATGTCTGAAACTGACACACCGTCGCAACAATACGACGTCGGACAGCAGAGCGAAGACGTAGGGCGGAGCGTCACGGTAAAATTGTCCAACCAGCAACAACGAATTGTGTGTGTGTGTGTGTGTGTGTGTGTGTGTGTGTGTGTGTGTGTGTGTGTGTGTGTGTGTGTGTGTGTGTGTGTGTGTGTGTGTGTGTGTGTGTGTGTGTGTGTGTGTGTGTGTGTGTGTGTGTGTGTGTGTGTGTGTGTATAATTCATAGTTTTGATGCCTTCAGTGAGAATCTACAATGTAAATAGTCATGAAAATAAAAAGGAAACGCATTGAATGAGAAGGTGTGTCCAAACTTTTGGCCTGTACTATATATATATATATATATATATTTAAAATGTTTTAGCCCGTGATTTAACCATAGACTGTTAATATTTGCAGTAAATGGTTTTAACCTTTAATACATTCTTGTTGTCCTTCAAACACTTACTTAACTCAGTCTCGTTTTTTTTGTTTTGTTTTTTATGTGCAGAAGCCAAACACATTTTTTATTGGCTGCAAGTCTTTTTAAACGACTAATGTATTTTATTTTTGCTCCTGTTGCTTGTGTCGTTTGTCTGGTTTGGAGCTCTTACATTATATTCGTGCTCACATCAATTAAACCCTTTAGAATGTTCTGCATAAATGTGATCAGATCTTCATTCAAGTCCTAAAAGTAGATAAAGAGGATGCAGCTATACAAATAATACAAAGAATATATACTTCATTATTTATTTATTTATTTAGCAAAGTTATCCAAGGTTAATATAGGTTTTTGGGGAAAAGTATGTGTAGCTCTGGGATTCCCAGTTCAAGGCGTGTAATCTTCCATTAGGGCACAAAGATCACCAGTGTAACATCTGGCTCTACAGACCTCTCTTCTCTCTTGCATTGGCGAATGTCAACGTTCATGAGTCCACCATCAGACAATTACAGTAAGACAAGACTAATGAAGGTAAATAAGGTGCAGAATGTAGAGCTTGTATAGGCCTCCAGTTATAATAGCCATGTTTTTGATTGACTGCTCTCTCAATCTTATATGAGCTTTGTCTCACCGGTTAGGTCGGGAAAAATTACACCTTCAGCATTTTTGATTAGAAAATGGAGTCCATTGACCTCACATTATTCCCAACAGAGATGCACCACTTCAAATCTGAGTTGAGCTCTTAACAGGCTGAGTATTTGAAAACACCTGTGTGGGTGTGTGCAGATGTCTGTCATGTCAACAATTAAAACAAAGAACATACATACCTGACAAGGTAGGAAAAATGCTAAATAGTTTTATATTATGAAGCCATGTCCTGCTGTTTATTACCTCTTTTGGTTTTATCTCAATTACACAAAATGTGAGAGATGGTTTTTCAGTATGTCCCTTGCTAGGTAGGAATTGAAATAATATAAACTTTAACTTGGCTAACTTGGATGAGAGTAGCTGGTAAATAAGAATGATTATGAAAATGAAAAAGACACCCATAGTCCTTTGCATAACATAAGTCTACAGGAAATAGACTATGGTCTCTAAAAAATACAACCAAAATGTAACCAAAGCTTTGCATATCGGTGCTACTTCACAAGTGATGGGGAGTTGTATATCTTTTGTGGCTCTGGAAAGGAAACATCGCTCAAGTAATGATTCTTATATTAAATTGGACATATTATGCTTTTCTGTACTGTATTTTCTGTTATATCTACAATGTTATGTTGGATTTTCATGTTGAACGTGTCCAAAACTTCCAATAATGAGGTAAACGTATTTTAGAGAAATCTCAGTGAGCTAAAACGTTCAGATTTCCAACTGTTCTGAACGCTCCGATTTCAGCAATTTTTTCTACTCTCGGTTAAGTCTTAGGCAACTCTAAGCCGGCCTGCTATGATTGGTCATCTGCTCTAAGTAGGCAGGACTAGTGTGTTTATTTAAGCCACTGCGATGTTAACCAACATTGTTGCATGTACATAACTACATGCTACTGTCATCTTGGCTGCCGATGGTGTTAAATTCTCCCCAATTCCGGGTTGCATTACTGCTGAACCATGTCCGATTGGGTAGTGTTTGGTTCAGAAGCCTTTATCTGCGATTTTTGACAGTAGAAAGTGCTGCTTCGTTCCTCTACAGTCTATAGACCTAAAGTTTTTCTTGTGTGACAGGGCAAAGAATCCAAACCTAATCTGCAAGATTTAACACCGCTCTTCTGTCTAATACAAATTAAAGCAAATTCATTCATTTTTAATTAATTTGTGTATGTGTAGTCTATATCAACATTTAATTTCCGGGATTGTTCAGGTGCTGCCAAAAATTGTCCGTCACCTTCCGCCTCTTTGTGTTGGCATTCGAAACTCCGGTCAATTTACGAGGACTATGGTTAGCTGCTCCTTAGATCTCTGCAGGGTAAATCAAGACACCAACTGTCCAACCTGAGTTTTCTGTTGCATGACTTAAACAACTTTTTAACGTACACGTTCCACCAAAACAAGTTCCTTCCAGAGGCTATTTTGCAGAGGCACCGTTGCTCTGTCCGGTGCTTAGCGCTGCCCAAGACGATTGTGATTGGTTTAAAGAAATGCCAATAAACCAGAGCACGTTTCTTTCCCATCCTGGAATGCTTTGTGGACTAGCCAGACCCTCCGCAGCGCTGTGGAGGAAGTAGTGAATGTGTTACTGACTACATTCATATTTTTTTTTCAAAATACTGATGTTTATGGGGTTTGTGCGTCTGTTAACCCTTGTTGGAAGAGATCATAACTCACACAGCAGCAGATGTTACAAGCATCACGTTCTGTATTGTCATGTTAACACTAATAACCATTACAGTTCACGTCATTCAGTCCCAACCACACACTCTCTGTTACACATTACACATCAGAACATCTTCCTCATAATACAGACAAACTAAACAGGCATCATTCAACAGCAGTCAGAGATGAAGATTAGTATTACAAAGTTGGCCAAAGCTGTGCTCCAGCAGAACTTGCTCATTATGGAACTGTTTACTTTGAACCACAGCTACGGTACAGCTGAGTGAATCATAGTTCATTTTAAAAAAGGGTAAGGTGAGTCCAAGCACTGGGAGCTTTAAAGACATCGTGGCACGGCTTGTTGCATCATGGCATGGGTTTGTGTTTTTGTTGTTTCAAAAGGAAAAAAAAGTGGCGTGTGCTGCTTCCATTTCCCTTTGCTATGTGAGGCAACGACTTTCTTTCCGGGGTTTGTTGTGCGGTAAGTGGAAAGACAATGTTGTCCATTGCAGCTGTTGTAACGCAGCACCTACAGAAGAGTCACAATGGGCATGTTTAGGTCCTTGTTTCAAACATGTCTTGTGTCGGTTCAGTTCAATAAACACAAAAGTTACAAAAGACAAAGGTTCCCTCTCTTAATCCCAAATAACCCTCCCACCCTCTACGAGCACATTCTGTAACATGACATGGGAAATGAGTTTCATCACCAAGGCACTAGCTAACGTTTCAGCATGTTTTGCTCATTAGGAAAACTTAGAAATGAGAAGTGTGGCTGGAACCTGCAATATCTCCTTGAATTAGCACACATGATTAAAAAAAATAAAACAGGAGAAAGAAAACAAAATTGCTGCTCCATCATTATGAGGTGACAAAAAAAAAACAGCCTCTGTCCCAACTCATCAGTCAATCACCACAATATATTAAAATGGTAGAAAAGGTGCTTGGCAACATCTTGTCCAGTTATTTTTACTGTCATAGAGGACAACAAGACTTTTAGACACATTGCAGTTCCTTGATTCGTTCCCACTCACAACAGCAACTGAACAGCCTCCATTTTGTGTCACGTCTGGTAAACTTTGTAGATCCACTGTGGATACCGCACATCTCATCACGTTCACGTGTAGAGGTTATGTTCGTCTATTGTGATTCTTGATTCTTATCCTCTCCTGGCTCTCTACAATCATTGTCATACGTGGCAACTCATTTCCTTTTGTCTACTCGGAGGTTGTTGCCTGTAATCCTCTTCGCTTGTCTATTTCCTGTTCTGCCCTGGTCAGAGATCATTGTCCATATAAGGTATGTCTGGGTCAGAAAAACGTCTCTGGCCCTTCGTGGCTTGAGTATCGAGGTGCTGGTGCTGAGGAGAGGGTGTTACCATGGGAATGGAAGAGGAGGAGGAGGAAGAGGAGGAAAACTGCAACAACAGGTCAACCTCAGGGCTGTCGATGTACAGGGACTGGGTGCTGTCTTTGCGGCGGCCTGGGTGCTCCCTTCTCCTGACCAAGTACTTTAATGCTCCATTTCTAGGAGCGGTACAAGTCGGAGCTGGACTTGAGGCTGCAGACTGGGAGAGGACGCCAGGCGGAAGTTTAACTGTGCCTGGGATGATGGGGTTGCGGCGTTGCAGCGGATGCCTGGAGGAGGCGGTGGATAACTCAGAGGCTGAAGAAACGCAGCTGGACAAAGAGGAGGTGGAGCTAGAAGGGGCGAGGCTTAGCAGAGAGACGCGTCCACCAGGGACTTTAGGTCGCTGGGCCATGTCTGATGGTTTGGGCGGACAAGCTGGCCTGTATCTCCTCAGCAGGGAGCCACCTCGTCCTGGAAGAGAGAAAGGAAAGAGGAAGAGTTGAGGAAGATGAACATGTTTCCCAGAAAGCTACTTGTAAATGCACACACCAAATCCTGAGAGGATAAAGACCAATGGAAGAGCATGCAACCATGTTATCTACCAAAAATGATGTTCAGTGAGGCGCAATTAGAAAAATAAATCTTGACTGGATGTGTTGTGCCGAAAGTTCAATTAATTAAATTTGGATAAAGTTTGAGCATGCTTCTGTGCCACACATGCATTTACATGCATACATGGGTGTGCAGACGTATGCACACAAACACACACACACACAAACACACAAACACGGTTGCTGTTCCTCCAACCTGCTTGGTTATAGAGCAGACGTCACCGCGCCCATCACCATCACTGGTCCAGACCTACACCACAAAAAAGAGGTCTGGTCTGGTCAGAAACCCACAGGTGAGTGAGAGAAACAGGTAGCAGGAAGGAAAGACCAGGCTGTACCTTAATACTGACCTTCAGGCTCTGAACCGTGAACAGAAGAGCGCTGCTGCTCATCCAACAGACTCTCGGAGCTCAGCGAGGCTTCAGAGTCAAAGTTCTCCTGGTCTGAACCAGGCTGCTCCATCTCCGGCAGTCGGCAGGCCAGATCATCTCTGCAGAGAAACAGATCAGACATCGGACATCGGAGAAATGGGAGACAGGAGAAGGACGCTACATCACGGTGAAACAGTGAAAGCCTCCTTACTTCTCCTGTTTGATGGACTTGATGCGTTCCACCAGGTTCTTCTCAGCCTCTGTGTCTGAGTCCAGAGGCTCGTTCTCAGGGACCACGCTGAGATCACAACTGACCTTCTCATGCACCTGCAGAACACAGAACATCACACGCTGATACCTCCACCAACTCAACTTAACAATGTCCATTATGTAATTATTATATTCAATTGAATCGCTCTTATAATAATTACACAACAAACATAAATGGCAACAAAAACACACATAGCTTTGGCCCAAATCGGAAACTTTTTGTTAGTGAGGAAAAGAGGAGGCTGGATGGTGCACGTGGCGTTCATGCATCTGCTCATCATTCCTGCAGCACTTCTGTGAAACAATAACTAAAAATGCTGCGATAAAAAAGAAGCTATTAAACACATTAACACTCTTTCAAAACAGTACTGGTGTAAGGTGTTCACATACAGTATGCAAACAGTTCATTTGAGCTACAATGAAAGTTAAAAAGACACATCACCGCAGTCCAGAAATGTCCAACCACTTAACAAATATAACATGACTTTCAGAGCTTTGTGGTCTTCTTTCAATAAAAAAATGGAGTAAGATAGGAAGACAGTGGAATAGCACTAAGGGGAAAAAAAAAAACATGATAACCATTAAGCTTTGCAAGTCACAGTTGTCAGGCCATTGTCTTCCAATAAGACAACGCCAAAAGTATTATCACGACACCAACCCAGAACCATCTTGTCCTCCCATAAAGAGAACAAGGATAACAAACAACAACATGCAAACTGCTACCAGTTAGTAAGGAAGAGTAAAAGGACTACGGGAAGAAGGATTTAAAAAAAAAAAAAAAAAAAAAAAAAAAACAGCCAGAGCATCACCCACATCTAACATGCCATGCACAGGCGCTTCTACATGGCACACTACTACACACTACAACTACTAGATCAACTGCACTAGGAGAACTCGATGATACATACCACCACTCCCTTGTAAGGAGCTGAGAACCTGAGAGGTAAATGCCAGTAGTGCTAAAGAGAGACAAGGAACATTGGCCATGTTACCCATGTAATTCCTTTACATCCAGGCACGAGGCTGAGCAACAATCTAAAATGTTACGTTGTTGCCATGGTATTGAGACCACACTCAATCAAACAAAAAGGTAATCCAGAAGGAGGCGGGGCTGGTTTCTCACCGTGTTCTGTCTCTTGAGTTTGAGCTGGTTAACAGCCAGAGCCTCCGCGTACTCCAGCTGCTCGATCTCCTCCATTTTCTCATTGTAGCGTCTGATCTGCTCGTTGATGATCATCTCTACACAGCTACAGGGGGAGGAGGGAACCAGACGTCAGACAGTACGAGCATGTGCGCAGATTTACAGCGGTTTAGTAGTTAACGATGCACTACAGAATGAAAGATTAATTCATTGGTGGAAAAGCAAAAAGCAGATTTTGTTATTCTGGCTTCCGTGGCAGACTTACGTGGTGGTCTTGGCAACATCCTTCATGCTGAGCAGCGGGTCAGCGCTGTCTGGGCAGCGCAGGATACACGGGGCAAAAACTATGGCCAACGAGTTAGGGGACATTCGGTTGGAAGCCTCCTCTTTACACACCCTGCAATAGAATTCATCAGATATTATTAGCACAGTTGCACATACAGTACATATAATCCTAGTTGGAACTTAACTGTGGTAAATTGAACATGTTCGTAATAAGTCAAGTGACAAAAGAGCCAATACAGAGAGTACATACATTTTGAAGGGGCCTTAATAAGTTCATGGCATGACCACATTTAGAGCTATACTGCGTAGTTCCCCCATGAGACATTCTAAGTACTGACAACAACACTGTTGTTGCATCCATATGACGAAGTCCTTCGGTGATCGCGCACCACCCCCACCCCTCCTCCATGCAGTTGCTAGTAGCCAAGATGGACACGGAGGATTAAAAAAACATGATGGACTCTTCAGAAGAGGTAATGATATTCACTCAAGCTTCAGCACGCAAAAGTAGCCGGACTACACCATTTTCTAAACATAACTAAGCCATGCTGAGAAATACAGAGAGTTTTTTTTGGAGCTGAACGTCTTAATTAGCTTTGTATCAACTCATTTGGCAATGGCTTGAATGTAACGGACGTCCATTAATATAAAATAGTTGCGCAGTATAGCTATATACAAGACCACAATGGGAGAATCCCTACCTGACGAGGTGAAAGACGAGTCTCTCCAATGTGTTGAAGTTTGCTGGAGGAAGCTCTTCCAGCACTTTGTATATAGCTTGAAGCTGCTCCTGCTTCTCTGGCAGTTCTAAAGGAGAAAACACATCAGAAATCAAACCCCAAAATTAACCATGAACACTAATAGCTCATTATCTTTTTGAAAATACCATATTTCAGTTTTAATTACAACCGATAAATGTTTTCCACCTTACATGTCAAATTAGTTTTTCACCTTAACTACCAGCCACTTACAAAGACACTGCCATAAACAACATCAACAGTCGAAAACCCATCAGCAGATGAAGAAAAAAAAGCTGAAACGAAAAAAGCCCAGCACACAGATGGTCTATTGTAAAATGCTGCCCCTCTCAGGTGGGGAATGTCCTACTCACCCACAGTATGCAGGAAGTCACTGTAATGTGTGAAGGTCAATAGTGGATCTGGTAGCTCCCTCAACCACTGTTTCACCAGGCCTGTCACTGTGTGGATGGGGTAGTCTTCGAGGCAGACCAGGTGGGGGTCTAAACACATCAACAATATAACATCAATAGAAAAATCAATAAAGGAGCCAAAACAAAGTTGTTTATCAGTTAGCTTTAAATGTGAAATAGAAGGACTCTGACCGGTCTCTAGACGCTGGTGCAGCTCTTTCATGCGGTTGGCAGAGCCAGACTTGCGGTAGATTCCCTCGGTGTAGAGGCCGTGCATCTCCACGTGCTCCAGCATCATCTCCAGCACCATGGGTACTGGGTTCTTATCGCTGACCAGGTGATACACACGCACTCCAAAGTGCAGACCGGCAAATTCCTCGTCACTCTATGGATTCAGACAGACAGCAGCGGTTGTTGGTAAGACATCTACTTATCCAGTCCACTCACCACAATCTATCTACAACATCCATGGAAATCACACATTCACTACAATAAAGTTTACCATCTGATGTTGAAATATGATTAAGATCAATATTAAGAAGTTTCCACTAAGGTATTAACAGGTGAGACTCTGTTCTTTGTCAGAATATAGATGTATATAATATAGAGGGCCAAGGTCCTTCACCACCTTTCACTTAGCTTCTGTTCCACTAACGTGTGTTTGTCCATATATATCAATCGAATTGTCTGCTCATTGGCTAAAAAGATAGACGGGTCTTATAGCATTTAAATCTAAGTGGTCCGAGAAAATGTCGATCGTCTCAACGTGGTCCCTGACATGTTGTCATCGGCTTGTCCGCTTCCATTGGCCATATCAGAGGCAAACCTGAACGATTGGCTAATATGAGCTACCAATCGAAAGCTCAGAAGCTCGGGAATACGATGACGCCCGCATCGATCATGTAGCAAGCTGGGTAGAGAAGCTAGCGGCGATAACAAGTGTGGGAATGGAAAACTGTTTTGCGTTTTTCCGTTGTGATTCGGCCAGAAACTTCAACATTGTGAGGCGAACAGATCTTTTTTTGGAATATAAAGTTTGGATATTACATTTCCTTGGACTCTTGTGGATTTATGAAAATCAAGTTTTGGGCAAAATACCACTTTGTTGCTGAAAGGACAACGAAAACAGGTATGGATGCACTCTCGACACCTGCGCAGATTACGGCTGAATTGTTTTATTTTCTGTTACTTTGTAACAGTTGTGTAACTGCTATAAATCATTTTATGCTTTGTATGTGGGCTTAAATTAATCATTAGAGGCTAAGCTTTCAATTGGTGTGTCGCATGGCTGTATATTTTGAAGATTTAATGCTTTAAAGTTATAAAAACGCGAATGAGTGGAAGTTTAATCGAGGTTACAGCGACGCAGTGTCCCGTCAACGTGACAGTGATCCTTGAGAGGTTGATCCATATATAAGGTGCTCCGGATTATAAGTCGCACTGTCATTTTTTGAGAAAATTAAAGGCTTTTAAGTGCGCCTTATAGTGCGGAAAATACGGTATATAGAAATCTGTTTCTGTTCTGGCTAGTAAAGATTAAACCCCCTTGTAATTTTAACAAAGAAAACAGACTGATTATTAAAATGAGGTGCTTACATTAAAACTAGCCTGTACTGTAATAGTCAGTCATTTATCTTAGAATACAAACAGCCATAAAGTCTGCCATGTTTCACACTTTATAAGAAATATATGGCAGAGTCTAGTGATCTAGTCTGAAATTAAGCCATCAACTGTCTACGCTGTATAAATCCCAGCCTCACTCCAAAACCTTATATAGCATAAGCACATCATTAATCCAGGCCAATGCTTTCTAAAAAATAAAAACCTACCTTTTTGGTGACGAAGGTGGAGCAGTCCGTGATTATTCTGCAGAGGCACTTCTTGTGGCACACCATTTTACAATCTGTAAGACAAGATAAAAAATATACATTTTGAATTAGCGCAGGACAAAGTATATAAATCTTGCAGTATGCTGCAATATTTATTGTTAATATCTGAACACACATAAACATAAAAGAAGAAAAGGAGTTTTGTTTGGGCGTTGACTCACAGCTGCACATGTAGGCCTTCTCCATGCCCCAGATGTAAGAAATACACTGGTCACACGACTGCATAATGTTGACCTGATAGTTGACGAAAACATGATCCAGCGGGCTCTCCACCTAACAAGACAGACAGTCACTCTATTACAAATCATAATCTATATTACATTCTGAATCATTATTGAATTAAATGAAAATAGAGGTGAATTTTAACTGCATACTTACACTTTTATCTTTTTTCCTCCTCTTCTTCCTAGCTTTAGCAGGCTGAAAAACACATAGAACATGAGCATGAATACATAATTTTTTCATAGTTGGAGTAATTAGACTGAATGTCAGTGTAGTCACCTTTGCAGGCTCAGCCTCCTCCTTCTTCATCTCTCCTCTGATGAAGCCATCCAGCACCGACTGGAAGAGGTTGACCACAAGCTGGACTTCTCCTTTCTGCTTGTCGCCTGCCAGGTGGAGGACTTTGTTCTGGTAGCCTGTCATCAGACCTTTGTAGCCAATGGTGGGTCTCTGGCAAATTTCAAGGGACAGGAGTGAAAATGAGGGAGAGGATGGTAAGAAGGAACTCTGATCAGCAGGTGTTATGTGTGTTTGTTGTGTGCCTGTAGACAAACTCACTGGGAGAGAATACATGGCTTTGATTGTCTCTCTGAACTGCATGGTGGCTGTAACAAAGATGGCCTCTGTGGCTGACAGCGACTTCCCCCTGGAGCGGAAATCATTGACCTATAAAAAGGGAATACAAACAAAACAATAGTTTTATGGATGAATAAGATAAAATTACTTCCTACAATAAGTAAAAAATCCTGTCATTTTTCTCTCACCTGGTTGCCCAGAAACTCATCAAGGTGCCGCAGCTCGTTGGCGTTGGTGATTTCCCGATCCAGCGAGGCGTTCCACTGCTCAGAGACCCGTGTGGCACGACTGATCTTTATGGTTGGGTTGCGGGTTAAACCTTTACCAGAACGGTCCACAGGGGGCTGGGACAGAGGACGAGATGGATGTCCGGATGTCGTGGCTGAAAGGGAGGGAGAATGTTTTCATACTTATCATCACAAAGTAATATCTATTGCCGGGAGGAAAAGGTGAATCAATCCTACGTAGACTACTTCTACTCTTTTCTCAAACTCAACTCTAATGCAGAATGTAAAGTATGCACAAGTACCATGGAAGAAACAAAACCATGCTTGGGCTGAGCCTGATCCTGCACGGGTCAGTATTTTCTCAGAAAGCACACAGCAGGATTAGTTAAAGCCTGAGAATATTAGTGCTAATACACCTGTGTTTTCTTTCCATTTCTCGCTACATAGGGTGTGATGAAAGTGGACTGAGCAGTCCAGCAGTTTGTGTTGGGTGATAAAATGTGTATATTTGATCTCAAAATAACATTTTTATTGATGATGAAATATAATCAGTTGGATCATTTTTAGTATACTTAAGAATTACTCTTAAAATATAAAATAAAATGAATCTCCCTGCTCCAGTAAATCCTAGAATTCTCGTGAACCTTGACAAGGACAAACTGAACAGTTTTGTATTTACCTTCCCCTCCCGTCGGCCTCTCATTGAGAGTCTGAGCAAGTGTCAACTCTCCATTGTCTGGCGTCTGGGCCTCCTTGTGCGGTCGTTTTTTCAAAATCTTGCTGAAGAAACCACCTGACCTGAAGGACACAGAAACACACGACGCTCTAAAGGATATTCACAAACCTCGTTCTCTCGCAAAACGACTCATAGCAGTCGACTGATATTTTCTGACATGCGGCATACTGGGAAGAGATTTTTCAGTGTGGATTCACAATGTCATATCTCACAACTCCTTCATTTCTAACACCATAGTTACTAGGTTTGTTCAGTGTTTCTGAAATGTTTTGTGTTATTAATTATATGTCCTTTGTAACTCCCTGGATTGTTTATTGGAAACAGATAATTTAAGTAAATAACAAAGTTTCCAGTTTTCCAGTTTTTAAAAATACCATCAAAACTGAATTATTCTGAAAAAGTATGTTGTTTAAGTGCCACATACGCAAGCTCTGCTCCAGCTGTGTCACCATAGCAACAATACAAATTAAAAACAAAGCAGTCCACCCGGTGTCTCCATCTGATAAACCTCTGGCACCATGTCTGAGCCTCAAGCGTTCATTTCTGACATATGAATCCATTCAGAGTAAATTCAGTTCTCTGGAATTTTCCGATTGTGTACGTGCAACACCACACAAGGAGCTGAGGATGGTTTGATTACACAAGTCAAAAAGTTTTCCCAGGATCAATATGACTCAAGCTGACCTTTAAGATTGAACTGAGGATGATTTCCTGTGAATGTGTGTGTCTCAGCAGTGTATTACACGACAGATTGCATCATTACTGATACTATAGAAACAGTCGCCTATAGGGCTTTGACTTTTGCCCAAAAATCATATTCGAAGTTTGTTTGTTTATTAATATTAAAATATATTTGAATATTTATTAATAATATTTTGACCATTAAATGCCTTCAGTAAGACCTATATTGGTATCAAACTTAAGTTGTATATGTTCTGTCCACCAGAGGGCAGTGTATCAATCAATGTCAATAGGCAGGCCATGATGTTTTCAAAAGAAAAACACACTGCCACGACCTTTTGTTAAAGGTCCCATGACCTTTAATGCTTTTATATAGACCTTAGTGGTCCCCTAATACTGTATCTGAAGTCTCTTTCCCGAAATTCAGCCTTGGTGCAGAATTACAGCCACTAGAGCCAGTCCCACAATGAGCTTTCCTTAGTATGTGCCATTCCTGTGTCTGTATCTTTAAATGCTATTGAGGAGGAGAGAGGGGGGGGCAAGGTGGAGGGTGGGGGTGTGGCCTTGACCAACTGCCACTTTGCTCGTTTGAAAGCCATGATGTCTCTCTCTCATGGGTGGGCCAAATTCTCTGGGCGGGCAAAGCAGAGAAAGGGGAGGTAACCTTTAAACCAGATCGGCCCATCTGAGCTTTAAATTTCTCAAAGGCAGAGCAGGATACCCAGGGCTCGGTTTACACCTATCGCCATTCCTAGCCACTGGGGGACCATAGACAGGCTGGGGGAACACATATTAATGTTAAAAAACCTCATAAAGTGACATTTTCATGCCATGGGACCTTTAAAAGTCAGACTCTGGATTAAACACAAACAGTATACTTTCGACAGGAAGATCGGAGCTTTCACCGTAGCCTACATAAGTGGTCTGATGTTTATACTTGTGCGCTGGTGTGTGCATCAAGCCGGCGTGCGTGTATGTGTGTGTGTTAGAGTGAGAGAGTGACGGTGATTACCGGTAACTTCAGAGCGAGTACCGACTCTAGAGTCATAATGAGAGGAACAAAGCGTCTCCCCCGTTCTTTCTGACCACGGTGAGACATCTGTAGCAGGAAAAGTTAACCCTCTCCTTGATTTCAGGTGGGGGAAATGCAACGCTACCAAGCCACGGCCGAGCGACGGGCGTCGCTGCGACGTGTAGTTACATTTTGAAATGCGTGAAAAAGCCTCGGAATCTGAATTGAAAAGGTTTACAAGCAAACACATTTACAAAAAATAATGCCCATAACAGGTTTGAATATTAAGGGCTGCCTAATATTCGTTCGAATATCATTATTTTTTTAAATATTCAAATTATATTCGAATAACGAAGTTTGGAGTCAAAGCCCTAGTCACCTACTGGACACATTGCGCAGTGCTTCACCCATCTCAATCATGTCCTTTTCAAACAAATGCATGAGCCAAAATGCTTTTAGCGCATTTAATAGCAACCCTGCTGCATCACATCATCCGTCCACTCGTCTACAGGCCAGTCCAGAGCAGTTCAGTACCTGTCTGGTGTGGATGGGATGGAATGTGCCGAGTCTTGGTGACCAGAACCACCTTGGGGTTTCCTTCTGATGGAGCTTCCCTTTGAGCCATCGGCATGGCTTTCTGAGGAGGAAATCATCTGGAGAACACAAAATAAAAACAATTAGAAAGTGATAAAGTATTTGCAGAATAACTGGACCATATTGGGACAGATTTTTACAATGTAAAATGTCAAAAGTTTATATTTGAATTTTTCCATTATAACAGATGAGCAAAGAAATACCTCTCTGGCTGAAAAAGCCCCAGCCCCTTCAGAGCCTGGAGACAAACTGTCAACTGATGAGGTGGCTGTTTCGCTCCTGCAGAAGAACAGAGAGAAAAACAACAACTTATACTAACCATATAAAGATTATGTTGGAGACAAAAACATGAGGTTAGAGGATATGACCAGAACAGAAGACGTACAGTGTTTGTTTTTTCCCCTTTTCCTCTCTGTTGTGAGGTGGAGGAGGGCTGGTGTTCTCAGGATCTCCATCACTCCTCCTCCCCCTCCACTTATCCTTAGCCACCACAGGACGGCGTTGCAGGTTTGTTGCTCCGGCAACATCGCCTAAACCGTTTCTGTCAGGCCCAGGGTCAGCGGTGTGCAGGGGTAACGAAGACGGACGAACAGGACCGGCAGTAGGAGGAGACGTTTTTGCCTCCTTCTTCCCTCCTTTGTCTTCCTTCATTTTCCAGGCCACAAAGGTGTACTGGTCCAGCTCTTTGCTGTCTGCCCGCTCTTTTAGCTTAGAGGGCTCCTGGCTTTTGCTCTTCGGCGGGGATGTTTGATCCTTGCTGCTGTCTGAGGTGGCGGAAGTGGAGGCGGCTCGTTCAGTCTCTCTCTGGTTGTGCTCCAGTCCTCTTCGTCTCCTCTGCTCTCTCTTCTCCAGGCTCCTGGATGACAGGCCCCTGCTAATAGCTGGAGCGTGTGCTCTCTTTAGTTCAGCATTGGAAGGTGTGGAGGTATTGCCCGGAGCCTGTTTATCTAACCCCTCAGCTAGACATGTGGGTGTAAGTGCGTTGGAGGTAACCCCATCAGAGGGCAGTCTTAAATCCTCATCATCTTCTTTCTCATCCAGCTGGGGTCCAGCCTCAGCCATAGTACCGTTGGTCTCCAATTCTTCATCCTCATCCTCCAGCTCTTCATCCTTGCCCTGTTCCTCCTCTGCGTGTGAGCTTGTGTAAACCTCTCCTCTCTCCTCCTCCGTCTCCTGGACAGGGAGGATGTCAGCCAGCATCTCCTCTGTGACCAGCTCTATATCCGGATACTCTCTTGTTTGAGGCTCGCTTGCCAGTCTTTTCTCTGCTTCCTCTCTCTTTTTTTTTTGTGCTTCCTGCGCTTTCCTGGCAGCTTCCTCTGCTCTCATTCTTGCTTCCTCCTCTTCTGCCTTTCTCCTTGCTGCCTCTTCTTCCATCTGCCTCCTTTCTTCCTCCTCCTGTGCTCTTCTCCTTGCCTCCTCCTCTTCTTCCCTCCTCCTCCTTTCCTCTTCTTCTGCCCTTTTCAGAGCTTCTTTTTCCACCTCCTCCTTTCTCTGTTTCTCCTCACGCATAGAGTGGCACCTGTAATACACAAAACAGAAATATGACAGCCCAGATACATTTAAAAAAAATTTTTTTAAATGTTGGTCCAGCTGACTTGTTGTGAACTGGACTGTTAATAAGATGTTGTCTACAGTGACAACTCTCGGAGTGTCTCTATGTTGTTACCTTCTGCGTGCTGAGTGTCCTCTGACCAGGGCTTGTATTTTGGTAGCACCCTGTCTTTGGCGGTGGTAGGCTGATCTCTGTCTGTGCCCTCTCCACGCAGCCTGGATCAAAGCGGCTGCCCGTCGCCATTGCTCCTCTTTGCAGTACCTGCGCCATGAACGCTAAAGCAGGAGGACAGGGAACAGGACAGGATCAGTATTTTACTTTAATACTCTCCTTACTATTGAAATGAAAAAAATAAAATAAAATACATACACCAATATGACAGTCCAAAAAATAAGTGTTGCGTCTGTGTTTACCTGTATCAAGATGGCTGCCTGTTTCATGTCCAGAAACTCTTTTCTCTGCAGGCGACCTCTGCACCAGCGCTGAAGGAAGATGATCTTCCGCATTACATCCTTGTGCAGCGTGTCCAGCAGCTGCTGTCGCTCCAGCTCCTTTAAGAACACCTGAACAGAGAGAAAACACCAGAATTTACAGAAGGGAACAGGAGCAAACGCAGACAAGGGGGTTCATAACGTGTAGACAGAACAAAACTCAGGAGCAATGACAAGAGTTTAGTGGTGTACCTTAGTTTTGCCTATCTGGTACGTGGTGGGATCAAGGCCCATCTTCTTCTCAAGCAGCGCTGAGATGTCCTCTTTAGAGGCAGCAGCGTTCTTTGGCAGCAAAACCCTGAACTGCTCTATGAACTCCTGCAGGAACAAGATAACAAATATCAAACAAATAAGAAAATGAGTGGACTGTTCAAGAGAGGACTAATGTGGATGAGATGGTCAACAACATAAGGCAAATTAAATTAGAATTAGAATTAAAAAGAATGTTTAGATATTCATGAAAGATGTTTATGTCCAGGCAGGCAGCAGCTACAAGTCACTAAAGGACAACAACTTGAATTATAATTGACTAGGTCTTCATGTGTGTTTGTAGTATCGTTGAAGGCCATTGCATCAATTTCAAAATAAAAACTTTTTAGTTTCAGTGCCTATATTGGTGTGTGATTATCACGTGGCTTTTCCTAAAAGAGGAGTACCTTTACAGTACCTGAAATGTGTACTTGGCTCCGTAGCCTGATCTCCTGATGCGAACAGTTTCCAGCATTCCTGTGTATCGCAGCTGCTGAACCACCAAGGCCTCATCCAGATGCATCTCCTTCTGCTCATGTGCAAGGACACAAAAAGTTATAAAGTAACAGTATACATTCAGTTATACCCTTACTATTTAGATTAAATTAAACAATTGTCAGTATCAGCAAAATTGAAGATTGTGTTCAATCTGATAGGGGCTGCAAAATTTTATTTTTCATACTAAAGATTTTTAATGATTTTAAAATCATATCTTTTTTATTCCTGTTTAATAAAAAACAAATGTCAGCACGCAACAAGGATGTGGAATGTGATTACACTGCAGCAGTTTACACTCAAGAGTTCCTCTTATGTCTTTACACTAGAAGAAAAGTAGGAGATCAAGGATTTGAACAGAAGATATTAAACAACAAATTACAAATCGCTAACAATAACAGAGTCTTACCTTCTCAGCATTGGAGCGGATACAACGAATGAAGAACGGCTCTGCTCTGTTCAGAGTCTCCAAGAGTTTGGTCAAAGAGGTCTAAGGATAACAAGGAAAGGGCTTTGTTGCTGGAGGTGTGTTTGGCTTGTTTCTGTGTGTAACATGCATACTGTTGTAGGTGATGTTACCTGGAACTGGGCACTGATGCTGGGGGGCTTCTTCTTCTTGTGCACGTGGAGCAGGGACTTGGTGGTGCGATCATGCAGTGTCAGGCTCACAATGAACTTCAGAGACCGAGAATCCAGCAATCTCTGCACAGCAGTAATACAGTAGTTTAATTTCCTGCTTAAACTTAATTATTAAAATTCTAATAAAATAATGGTAAACTAACAAAATCACATCAACTCGACTTAAACAGCATATTCTCCTTATCCACCCCTAAACTTGGGGTCTCTACTCAGGTTTACCTTGGGAATGACCTGCCGCTGTTTGGTGTGCTTGTTTTTCCTGTATAAAAGGGAGAAAGAAGATGCAGGGTGAGTCAGACGGATTGAAGCGTTTAAGGATGGAACAAGCATTAGATGGAGCGTGTGAAGCCGGGTTAGTACGGGCGGCTGACTTCTTCATGCGCTGTCAGTCAGTGATGAAATCCAGGGTTGCACCTAGATGGGATGAATGACGGGCAGAAACAAGGCATGAATGGGTGAGATGGTGAGGATGACAAAGAGGAGGGCGTTTGCTGCGAGAGATGGGATGTAACTCTAAACAATCAACTCAGCAGAGACACACCACAAACAGACAGACATGCTATCATCACTACATAACTACATCACTACATAGGGCCCTAAATTCATGTTCAGGTTCCCACTCTTCATGTGTCAGACTGCAGAACTTTAAACTCAACATGCTGCGAGGCCGCTCACACATACTTTCACAAATTGCTCCAAAAGACCTCACATGCCAGCACAGCCTTCTGCTGATGTTCATGCAGCAGTTAACAAAGGTATTAAAGCCATTTCAGCTTTAGCCTTCAAGAAAACTAGATAGTGTCTACAAACAGAGCTAATAATGTAATGTCTGCTGATGAAGCAGGAGTGTGTTTGATGATTTTATTACATTAGATCACATTAATGATCCAATAAGAAAAGGTTATACATGTGACAGATATAACTGTATCGCTGGTTGCGCTAAACTGGTCAATGAGCTAAACATGGTTGGTCAAAATGAGTTAAGAAAAATCTACATTGCTCTGGGGGGTGAAAAAAAAGCTTTTAATAGGAGCCAACTAGAATGGACTGCTCTGGCGCCAGGTCTGTCTGCAGACTCACTGGAGGACGTGTCGAGGGAAGCGGAGGCGACCCCAGGACTGCAGCAGCTTTCGAGGGTCCTCACCATCCAACGGCAAGTTCTTAATGGAGCTGATGATCTCTGCATGCATGTCTCTGATCACATTACATCATACAAACATCCAGTGTGGAAAGGGAGGGGGAGTAATGGGAGCAGGAGAAGGGAGGGTAAAAAGATGAAAAAAACGACAAAACGAGGAAGGAAAGGAGAAAAAAAAGAAGGAAAAAACGTAATGTGGGGTGTGATCAAACACCACTGTAAGGACACCTTAGAAGAAAACACACCACCGCAGTTAGTAAATACAAGAACACACACACCGCAGAATAGCTGGGGGTCTGATATCAAGAGGAACTTCATGCTCTGCTCATCCATGAAGAATAACCTACAAAATGTATTTTCCCACTATTCATGTGTACGTACATGAAAACCACAAGACACGCTAGACCGCCCAACCATGCTGCCATATCCCTTTTTAGAAGAGAAAAAGACACACACACACACACACACACACACACACACACACACACACACACACACACACACACACACACACACACACACACACACACACACACACACACACACACACACACACACACACACACACACACACACACACACACACAAAGAGCGATTGGTGCACATATGGGTTGTTTTTACACCCATATCCCTGCCACTGTGGTAGTTAACATGCAGAGCTGCGCTGACGTTCAGTGTGCTTGGCCGTCTGTTTCCATGCTGGGGTTGTTACTGGCTGTGTGACTGTAAGTTGTTGTTGTTGTTACTGGTGAGGCTTTTGGATTTGTGGTCCTTTAGTTGGGGCTGGTGTTACAGTGAACACTGGGCCTGGTGAGGTTAATATGGAATCTTTTCTGTGTCCCAGAGCTAGTCCATGCAATACTTCTCTATACTTACCAGGACTGACCATGAAAACAGAGGACAGGCAGTGAAGGAATGGGTAACATATACAGCAAATGAGTCACAGTGAATCTGACCTCTACACCTCGGTGTTTGCAGATCTGGAAGGGGCTGGATGATTTAATAATGGCAACAATGTGCTGGGAAGTTCAGGTACTGCTCTGTAACAACAAAACCCCGTATACCCGTAATTTTAGATCTGAAAGCAGGGAGGTACAAGGTCAAGATTCAGAGGGCCCAATAATAAAATACATACTCTTCATGGTTTTGTTCCATTCTGAGAAAGCTCCCCCCAATAACTGGTGTCTATTTGACTCGGGACCTCTGTACAGCACTGAATACTTGTGTGCTTCCAAAGCTCCACAGTTGATGTAAGTAATCTGGATGGCTAATCAGAGTAGGCCAGTACAAACACCTTCCTGTGGTCTATAGCAAAAATAATAAACGTGAGGAAGAGGGAGATTATCACAGCTACAGTAAAAGATGGGGAGTACAGTAAGGGAAGAGAGGGAATGCAAGGTAAAGGGCAACTTTGTCGTACTGTGTTATATTGGTGTACTGAACTTCCTTCTCTGCTTTCATATTTAAAGAAACAGAAATTTGAAACATTTCACAAGCTGGACCTTCTGTGATAAAACCCATGTGATACTTTAGTTTGGATTCAATTATATTAAATAGCTACAAAAAAAGATTCTGATGTTTTATTTTTAGATGGGAGCAAACTCAGAAAATGGAGAAAACTGGTATATATTACCCCAAACCAAATACATTTCCTTCCTGCTTGGCCTCATTTCTTCATTCCTTTCTTATGTCCACCAAATTCACTTACTTCTTACTCTCATAGCTAGCAAAGATGTCTTCAAAGGCCTCTAGAGGGCACTCCTCTGAGTGATCAAAGTAGAAATCGAGCATAGAAGCTCGTCTGTGGAGGGGAAAGGAGAGAACCGCACACAGTGACATCACCAAGAGGTGGAGAGGATATGGGTGACTGACAAGAGGTGAAGGAGGATTCATCTGTCAGGGTGACGTCAAAAGCTGTGATTTTGTCGGTTACAGTAAATTACAGACATTGTCCTTCCTCATCACATCCAGTACCAAAGGATAAATGTGGAGGTCCACAGTTCACCAACCATTTGAAACATTTCCTTTGCCTTCAAAAAGGAGCATCAAACAGGAAATATGTTGCTATGCAGTTTTTAAGTGGGGGAGAGGATGCAGCTTCATGAAGGCTGTATGTTATATTGATCCTATTTAAAATAACCAGTCTGAGTGAGTAATGAAAGCAAAGTAACTGAGTTATTAATCACAAAGTAAACCAGAGGTAACATAGCAGACAGATTCCTCCAGAGGAAACATACCTGACAGTTAGAACACCTGTCCAAACCCAACAAAAAATTCTTGGTTTTATATTCAATCATGTTCATTACTTACTTGTACATTCTGTCTATTGGGGCATTGGATCGCTGAAGCTCTCCTAAAGGAGTTCTGGAGATTGGACGGACAACACCTAAAACAAAAAAAAACACAATTCATACGTATTATTAATGAGTAAAAGAATGTATTTATCATTAATAGCCTTTAAGTAGATTAAAATATGATCTGAGTCCCATGACTGCAGCAATATTTTTTAAACCTTATTTATTCTTGTTAATCCACATATAAAGGCTCCTACGTCAATGGGCTATGCCTGATGGCACCAAAATAGTAAAAATAATTTTGAAAATATCAAAATCTCCAGAAGCCTCACATTTCTCCATATTCCTCTATGTGTTGACCTGAGAGGCTAATTACAGGGCAGAAAAACTGCAGCACTCTGAAGTTGTGGTATAAGCTGCACAAGTGAAGTGATGGCAGCTAGTGTGAGACACTTTTGTAAATGTACTGTAATCTATTTACCTATAATGAAAACACTGTACTTTTGTGTCTCATCAATACTACCTTTAATACTGACTGCTAAAGAATATTAGTCTTTGTTTAGCATTAGCATAATTCCGATAGTCAGCAAGCTATTAACTACAAAAACAAAAAAGAATGCTGAGAAAGAATTATTTCACCCAGATGGGCTGGCCCTGTTACACCAATAATGTACCTGAAGTTTTGGTGGCCCAGGAGCGGCCCGCTTCGTTAAAAGCAGCAATGCCTCTGATGGTGGCGCGCAAGATGCCCCATCGAAACATGGCCACTGGGTCCATGCCGATAAGCTGCCGCACATATGCACGGTCGCTACTCCGCAACAACGCCACAATGTCTGGACGCATGTGGTCTGTGTTCTTCTCCCGGAAATCCTGGTGAGGTCAAATATACCAAGAAGATTAAAAACTGCGCCATCAACACACAAACAAATGGTCTCAGTCATATCTATTATACATCTAGTATTATTTAAACCTTTTTGCTTTCGTTACCTGAAATCTTCTCAGTCTGTCCTCCTTACCTTGATTTGATATTTGACTTTCCCAGCAAAGTGTCGAATGACGAATGCAGGCTCCATGACTGGTGTGGGGACAAAGTATTTGTTCCCCTGGTGCTGCTGCTTGAATTTGGCTAGTAATGTCTCATCTGTGGCGTGGGGAAAGCTGAGAGAAGGAGAGGGACACGAGGGATGAATAGAAACAGCGACAAATTAATAGACAGCTTCAACTGAATCAAAACAAACCTCATTCCTAATCCCAGCCATGAGACATGAATGAAACCGTGTGAATCATCTGTAGCTGTTCTTACTTGCTCTCCTCATCCAGCAGGTAGAGCAGGCCAGTGGGCTTCTTGCTGATGAGATGGATACAGCCCACATTGTCTGTGTAGTCAATGTTGTGCCAGGTGATTCCCTCTGCTTGGTACTCCTCCTGGTTGAGGCAGGACAGAACATTTTGATGAACAAGCTCATTGGTGAAATCAAGTCATGTTAGGATGTTTGCCCATTTTACTGTTGATTTTCTTATCTGAAATATTTAACCTTTTGGTCTCAAATGTTAAAAAAAAATTACAAATACTAATAACAGATGTAATTATTATAGTGTGTATGCTAAAATATGCAGCAGTTACTGTTTTCCCCAGTTTGACTTAATAACTAAATATTTTAAACAACAAATTTAACTTTGTATTCCTGTTGTCACCGGGCTCTGAAGGATAAGATAAACTAGCGTGAACGGCATGTAACTTTTTCTCCCTTCAGAGAGCAAATGTTTGGATGAGTCACCTTTTAAGTAGTCATTATTATAAACACAGAGCAGAAGAAGAGAGTCCTAAGTTTGAATCACAGGGGAGCAAATCCACTGATGGTGCGTTGTTTGGTGCGTCATGTAAAAAGATTTGGAAGGAGGCATAACAAAAACGAGACCACTCACCTGCTCCAGATTGAAGATGTGATGGTTGAAATAATACTGCAGCTGCTCGTTTGCATAGTTGATGCAGAACTGCTCGAAGCTGTTGGTCTCAAAGTCCTCAAAGCCAAAAATGTCCAGGACACCGATGGACAAACACTGGGAAATAGGACGAACCAAACACTAGTGAGGAGCAGGAAGGGGAATGCATACCAACCATCATCTCAAAAATAATATTTATAGCATTTAATGATGTAGAGTGTTTTTCCGTCAGTGTTGTCATCAAAATAAAGTTCCTTCAGGTATGTCAGCAGAGGAAAACTCTAATTTTCACTATTTGTGTGTGTGAGTGTGTGTGCGTTTGTGTCTTACTGGAACAGATTCCTCCATATCTTTCTTGTTAAGCAGTGCATGATTGATGCGTAGGACGATCCAGTCAAACAAGGCGCTGTACAGAGATTTGGCCATGGAGTCTCTGGCTGTGATAGCCTGATGACAGAAAGAGGGGATGAAGCATATTGTGAGGCAAACTTCAATAAGCTTAACAGAACAGAAGCAAAAGTGTTGTTTCATAGTGCGCTTTGGAATCATACTATATTACAACAAAAGTCTGACAGAGGCCAAACAGAGAAAAGGAGAACATGAAAAGTTGAACATTATACGCTGACAATAAGAAGAGATCTACTGTAGGTGTGGTATCAATAAAGAAGCAGAAAGGCATAAGGAAGAAACAGACACACAAGGCCACCAATTAGTGTGCAGTTGGACACTATTGTAGTAATGACAGGTTGCAGAGATGTTTTTGTGGGTGGTGCCTACCTCAGAGTGGCTGTAAGGGAGGATCAGCTTGTCGTTGACGGTCACCGTTTTCCTCTTTGTCAGCGCCTCAACCAGCAGCTCCTCTTTAACCTGAGAGGGAAATCCACACAGGTTCATGCTGCTGACAGTCACAGACAACTCGCCAGACACAGTGAAGTATGGAGTTGCACAGAAACAAACACGTTACCTTCAGCAAGTCAGAGAGTGTAGCCAGGACCTCTGGTGGTCCCACGTCCAACCCCTCGTCTCTGCCGGTCGACTTCCTCATGTAGGTCACGTTCCCCAGATACAAGATGGCCGAAAGCACAGAAAAGATCCTGCAACACAGGCACAAAAATTGTGTAAGATGGAAGCAAGAGTGACAATGGAGATATATGACAAATGCGGGAACAATGTTACACATAGAAATACTGTATCGGGCTAGACACTGTTTCTAATAAACTGCTACATTAGCTAATTAGATGCAGCTATTGTTGTGCTGTTGGTGCTCTAAACAGTTTCTTTGCTGTAATTTATATTTTTGGTAATGTGACTCAATGCTCAGACCAAAATAATCTCCGTTTCCAGGACTGAGTGGAAAAATGCTTCAGGATGGATTTTCAACAGTATCCCTTCAAATGTCTGGAAGAACATTATGTTTCTTTCCTGCATTACACTCAATATATCAAACATGTTGATATATTCATGATTCACTTACTGCTTCTTGGTGGCGGGAAGGAAGCCAACCATCTCCATTGCCTGCTGCAGCCTTTCAAAATCATGACGCAGGTCTTCTTCATCTTCTATCTTAAAGTTTTGCTACAGAGAAAATACATACAGTTAGTAGGGGTGTATACAGATGAGAAGAAGAAAGCAAAAACACAAAATGTACAAACAAAAAGGTGAAACAAAGAGGTCAATGAAAAGGAGCAAGAGAAGAAAGACTTAGTCATTAACATGCAGTGCACATGTGCGAAGTGAGCTGGCAGTGTTTAGAGCGGCTTAAAAGCTTGACAGTCATTCATTAATACAGGGTCCACTCACAGTGAATTACACTGTTATCTTAAATGTCAAATCCCACACAACAACGGGTTAGGGCTGGGCGATATAGAGAAAATCAAATATCACGATATTCTTGACAAAATACCTCAATGTCGATATTACGACAATATTGTAGGGTTGACTATTGGTGCTTTGACAAAATGTCATTCATACAATGAGATTTTTGATAAATAATCACCAGAAATTACTTAATGACTTAGTGGGCAAAGGTAAATAATAGAACAGCTAGAACAGTCTGGTAAGTTCAGAAAATTACATAATTTTACCATAATGCAGCCTGTAAAAACCACATTACAATATCCAAAATCTAAGACGTTATCAAGTCTCATATCGCGACATCGATATAACGTCGATATGTTGGCCAGCCCTACGGGTTATAGTTCATTAACACAATTGGAGGGTTATTCACTGGGGTTGAGTAGACTAAAAAGAGTAGAATGGCAGTGAAAGAAGTGACAAATCAATATGTTTGCCGTTTATATCAATTGGATAGACAAACTGCTGGATGTGATGGGGAAAGGGGAGCAGTACTGTACCTGCTTGAGGTAAAAGTAGTCTTCAGGCGGCAGCAGCTTGAACTCCTTCCTCTCCTCCTCTGAAGCTCCCAACAACAGGTAGTAAAACACGTGGTAGTTCCTTGAGAAACAACACACATCATTCTTGAAGTCTGTACTACACACAAACTGTACTCACACTAAGTTATTACTGCAAGAAAATTATCTTTAAACTGATAGTCAAAAAGGATGCAATTATTTTTAGATGCAGCCATCATTTGTTTGTTTTATTATGTGGTGAGCAGTTATCGGTGGATATGAGCTCGATGTTTACAGGCACAAAAAAGGGGGTGATAAAGTTCTGGTGATAAACCAAGAGTCAACACATTGTAAAAACCTAACAGAAAAAAAGACAATGTCTGGAGCTCAATGATATCAGTTTTCCACTCATGCTATCAGTGGGCAGGTAGGTAGATAGTCGACAAAGCTTTGTTGTAAAAGCACACAGGAGTAATGAGTTTCCACACTTATCAGGAAGAAATAATTACATCATACAGTCGAGTCACTCCCTGACTAGATAGGCAAGATGCACTGTAGACAGCAACTGTAGGCTAGGTGATTAACAGTACAATGTCCAGACAGTTAGCAGCCTGAAGGTTATGAGGCGGGCTTGTCAATAGGTGACTTACATTTTCCAAAACTAGCTGGTAAAATCTGGACAGGAAACGTGAATGTGTAACACTCTTCCCAATTACAACAGCTACAGTGTGTGTTTATATACAAGGCCTCAACTGCTTCAGCTGAGCTGCTCGTGGCTATAGCTTTGCGGTGTCTACAGTCAATATGGAAACAAACATTCTTATTAAAGTCAGGTTTTTTATTGGCTTCATTAATGTAACAGTTTAAACTGAGGGTAATAAAAATATGTCTCTTTGTTTGACTCATTCATCAGTAATATATATCACTGCAAATGAAATGAAAGTGGAGGATTTGCTCACTCCCCCACATTTCTAATTTATGAGAAAAGCCCAAATATTTATTTGGACATTAGTCACACAAGTCGCAACAGACCCATGGTCTAGTCGGTAGTGAATGTCCCAGTGAGTAACAAAGGCTTGCATGACTTGAAGGAAGAGTGAGCGATGACATGGTGAGGGAGGACAGGAAAGTGATATTTTTTCCTTATGCTTGTATAGCAATAGTTCATTCTCAACTGACACAAACCATAGGTCACTAAGTCCTACTAAGTGTCCACACTGTCCACTTTGATATCAGTGGGTAATGTTATTCAGTTCACTATGGACACATAGCTAATGCTAGTATTAACGTGTTCATAATAAAGCATTTAGGTGGCTAATAACTCAATCTAGACTCTAGAGTGTCTAGGCATATGTGAGTACATGTATGTGTAAGTGTTTCAGCAGATAAACCACTAAAGTCAAAGACCAAAGACTGAAGCTGAACTTCATATCCAACCATCAGAGGCTTCCCATGTTTGTACAGAGGACCCCATTAGGGTCAGTGGGGGTTAAAAGTTAAGACCCTCTCCCTCCTCACCTCTCGTTCTTCTCTCTGGAAACCAGACGAGACTTCTCCAGCAGATACTTCTCTACCACAGCCCTGTAAGACAGAGAGGAGAGGGAGGGGGGAGTGGAAGAGGACAACAAAAAAGGGTAAGAAGAAAGACAAAGAAGATGAATAACTTAACACTAAAGGTCAGTAAGCTCTGTCCGTGTGTGTGTGTGTGGGTGTGTGTGTGTGTGTGTGTGCGTGCGTGTGTGTGTGTGTGTGTGTGTGTGTGTGTGTGTGTGTGTTTTTCAGGTCATATGTGAAAGTGGGCTGGCAATAAAAAATGAGGGGAGGAGCAGAAAGGGAAGGACAGATGGTCAGAACATTCAAAGAGTGAACAAAGCCTTCAGATACGATCAGATGTATTGTAGCACATCACATAGCAACACACACACGACCACAGACAGACAGCTTCTTTTTTATTTTTATTTTATTTTGTATACTATAGATTGAAAGAGGAGACTGGAAGGCTACTGCGGGGGTAGAGGTATGCTTTCAGACCACTGCAGTCATGAAATATGCACTGAAAGCAGTGGTATTTACCCACTCCACCAGGCCAAGGCCATAAAGTTGTCTAAATCAAATTTTATAAGGGTTGTTTTTTTCTATGTCCAGGCAAAAACAACACTGAGCTAAGAATAGAGCTGTTCTGTGAGAAACATAGTTGTGTCAATCTGCTAAAACTGCAGCCACAACTATAGACTCATTAACTGAGACCAAGTACATACATCTACTACATAGATCCACTAGTTTGAGTTGTATATTTCTCAGAATAGTATGCACTGCAGTACTGCAATGTACTTTTATAGATATAACAAATGCTGGGGTGTGATTTGTTGTAGGTGTCATGAAAAGTCACACCCGCAAATACTATCTGACTAATTTACAGTGGGTACATTTTTACCACGCAAGTTTTAGATGTATATGTATAAATATGTATCAGATGTTTTGGACAACACAGAGCCTTGCGCCGCATACTGAGTAACTGACAGGAATTCACATTAGGCTGTCCCTACCCTGACACACTGATGTCTGTCTGATAAATGCCCCTTGAACCAGTTCTAGGCGTCACATCAACAGTGACAAAGGCTTTTGAAACATCTATGAATTCATACATACAGAATCAGGCTATGTAAGATTTTACTGTTTGATGCTGCTTCTTGAAAAACCTAAGCAGAAGTCCCCCAAACTAGGCATCTGAACTTGTGGTAAGTGTGTATATATGTATATATATCTATATATGTGAATGTGAATGTGATAGCTTCCTAAAAGTTAGAATGAGCTCATGTCTGTCCATATAAGCTGATCTAATGGAGAACACTACATGCAAGGGCAGACTGGCCATCTGGCATAATGGGCACTTTCCCGGGGGCAGACGTGCTTTTTGGGCCGACCGCTGACACTTTTTTTTATTTATAGTTTTTGTCCGGCCCATGAACCGGCCCATAAAAGTGGTAGGCCTAGATCGGCGGACAATTGTTTTTTCAATTGACACGGGGCTGGCCCAAAACACTTTAGTCAAAAATATCACATAGGCTAGGTTTTTTTTTTCCTGACAGATGCGGCCCATGAAACACGTAGCTCAGCGGCCCATTGGTTGTTTTCTTAATTGACACTGGACTGGCCCAATCATATCTTTAAACAGCACCCTCTCTGGGATTTCTGCCTGAATGCAGTTTCAGTGTGCATCTGCCAGGCTACAATAGTGATAGAGATCATGGAGAAGAAATGCAAAGGAGGTGCAGAGAAGCTGCGTGAGAAAAAGAAACGGGCCCTTCAGGCAGACGCTGCCAAATGTGTCAAATTGACAGACATGTTTTCGGCAATAGCAGGACCTTCATCAGCTCCCGTGGCTGATGATAGTGGTGCTGGTGTCGGTGTCGGCGGCAGTGGCATGCACAGTGAGGAGGAGACTCAGGAGGAGAGGGACAGAGATGAGGGAGTGAGGGTAGAACCTACGGTAAGCAGAACTCCCTTTAAAACACTTTGCCCCTTGATAAAACTGAGCCAAAAACAAGTGGTGGACAAACTGTTGATGATAACACTACAACCAGTGATGGGAGTAACACGTTGCAAAAGTAACGCAATTCCAGTATGTAATGTATTCCCTTTTGCTGTAACGCAGTAATATAACGCATTATTAATAAAATGTTGGTGATATTATACCCGTTACAATCTCAGTAACACAAGTTACGACGCATTTTAACCCGACATTTAGTGGAGTTTTATTTTTAAGAATTCACCAACACCGCGAAACATTTCGGTGGTTGAAATGACTGCAGAGACTGATACATTTTTACGCTGCGTTGAAGCGAGCTGTCCCGCCACTGTTCCCGTGGTCAGAGCCAGAACCAGACGGTAACTGACAACATCTGTGTCCTGTCAGTGACGACAGCAATGTGACTGAGCAACTGACATGTCAGGAATTGATGTTTAGTCTTGCTACACGTAATATCATTACATTTTATCAGCGGTGGAAAGTAACCATACCGTAGGCTACTTTGATTCAATTGTAAGGTGCTTTTAATTGAGTATTTTCATTTTCTCCTACTTATTAGGCTACTTATAGTCCACCACAGTTCAGAGTCAAGTAGGCTATTGTACGATTTACTTAACTATTTATTTTACAGCTTTAGTTACTTTGCAGATTCAGATTAATAATTCAAAATAATATGAATAAATTATGATGTATATAGTGGATAAAGATGAGATTTTGTTGATCCCGTGGTGAAATTCACAAGCAACCTGCCAAGACATACTTCCGCTTTTATTTTGGTGAAAGTAACTCAAAAGTAACGCAAAAGTAGTAGTAATATTATAATATAACTAATTACCCTCAAATGACAGTAAATAGTAATCAATAATGTATTACATTTTGGAAGTAACTTGCCCAACACTGATGAGGAGTATACCGTTTTATTGTATTAATAAATGGCACTTTTTTGAAATATTTAATGTGTCAACTCACTGTTTCTTGCTTACATGGCGTTGGTAGTTTTAAGGAGTAGGAGTTGGAATACATACATATTCAGGGGAGCGCAAGGACGGGTGGTATTTGTGATCTTATGTGGTGGGCCAGTCTGGGCCAAAATGCCAGGGCTGATTTTTGGTCTCAGTCCGTCCCTGACTACATGTGTGCAGGAATGTTAACAGAAGCCTCTTTGCAGCAAAGTAAAACCAACAGACATACTGGCTATACAGTATTCAGTATCAGTCAGCATATACCGAAGAGTAAGAGTAAGTTTCACAACACATATACATACAAAAACATACATACAGTACATGTTCATGCTGTGACATCTTTCACTGACACACCACCTCCTTTTTACACCTCTGCTACAGTGTTTATTTTCATTGTTATGCTCTCTGTTAGATCCCAGTGAGGAAGGATTAGCTGGACAGAAACCCACAGAGAGAGAGAGAAAGCGAGAGAGAGAGAGAGAGAGAGAGAGAGAGAGAGAGAGAGAGAGAGAGCGCACAAAACCATCCTGTCTGTCAGTTAGTCAGTCTGCTCAGAAAGCAGAGGAGGGCAGAACAGCAGCCTTCCCTTTGTTAATCTCCTCTATTGACTGTCTGAATGGCTGCCACTGGAGATGGAGAGATAGACAGGCAGCCTTTGTTAGGATGTGATGGTCCTCTGAGTCCAATACTTTACTGATGTGAAGCATAAGGCTACACCAGCATGTACAGTGATGGTAAACTCTGGAAGGTGTTTTAGGTTGACTATATTCATAGTTTTCAGCATGTCCTTGTCTAAGTGGGTTCACTTTGTACCAAAGAAAAGCATCAGCCAGCTAAAATCAACTCTACTGATTGGATTACAGACCCTTCTCAGGGTAAGCAATTCAATAAAGCATGATGAGACCTGGTGCCATAAGGGGATTATCAGGTTGGGGATGCCCACTTAATATGGAGCTGAGCAGCTGTCACCACAGGCATTTACAGTTCAAATAAAATTCTATTTCTAGTACGAAACATTTGCATACACACCAGTGTTAGAAATCTCATCATGTCAGCCCTTAGTCTGAGTGATGTACCAAATATTCTCTGCAGCCCTTCAGAATTTGACTCTTAGTATAGCATAACATGTTGTCTTTTTAAGACACTGTATTGAGCAGCTGTTCCCCTCTCCTAATGAGGAAATGAGGAAGTGAGTGACAGCTGACCAGACTTTGATACAGCTCCTAACCAGAGACTGACTGCTGAGAAAAAGGAAGAACATGTTGGTGGTTGAAAGTTTCAGTCTACACACACAATGCACAGAAGGGGATTCACATGACCAGCCATAAAAAGAGCAAAGAGGAAGATAAAAGTCTATGGAGAGGTGGAAGACCCCGTAGATGAGCTACAGGAAGAGGATACAGAACACAGAAACAATCGTTTACATGTCCCAGTATGTTGTTGCACTGCAGATTAAGGCAGCGTGGCTTTGTGGGAGGCCTTTTTGAGAGTGGTTGGTCGCAGGACACACATGCGCACACACACACACACACACACACACACACACACACACACACACACACACACACACACACACACACACACACACACACACACACACACACACACACACACACACACACACACACACACACACACACACACACACACACACACACACACACACACACACACACACACACACACACACACACACACACACACTTAATTACTCACCCTCTGACCACTCCACTCTCCAGGTAATTCACCTGAATAAATTTACCAAAGCGGCTGGAGTTGTTGTTGTGGGCGGTTTTGGCGTTTCCAAAGGCCTGGCAGAGACAACAGGACAACAGAGACAAAAATACAGGGTAAGTTTCAGGGTATGAAGTCAAAAGCATGCAGTGCATTCCCAAATCGGCCAACAACTTCTGAAGGTTAATGCAACATCCCTGTGGTTGTGTTTCTTCTATATTTGTCTTTGTCTTTTCATCAAATGAGCCGAAGACATAACTGGTTTATTATCTGAAAGACGACAACATTTCAACGCAGAGGGAGACAGGATGGCAGCATGTAATTTTGGACCAGAGAGTTGTGTCTTGGAGACCATGTTAGGCTTGATTTTAAGATTTTATGTCTTGACTGTTAAAAACACACTGGCCGATTTTTTTGTAGTAGCACCCACTAGTCCCCCCCAAAATTTTACAATCTCTTCCTGCACATTGTTTTGATGTTTTGAAACTCAACTGTGACCTCTGTTGAGTTTCGAAACTTATATGGAGGCGCTATTGGGTGCAACACAATCTAGCACATGTATCAGCCATAGACAGTAAAATAAATGGACCAATAGATCGTTGCTCGGGACGGAGACCAGTGAAGGCTGTTAGAAGCACTTTTCCAGTGATAGCTGAGCGTTACTGCGCAGCCTCCAACTGAGCTTGAAGAAGTAAATGTGACGTGAGCAACCTGTCTGAAAGTTATAAGTCTTCTGGTAGCTGTGCCAAGAGAAATCTCAATCATTCCCAATCTTGCAGAGACGGAGAGCGTAGGTATATGTAAGGAGATAACATACGCACAGGCTAATTATTGCTAACTAAAATGCTATTTAACATTAGTAATTAAACTTAAACAGCTAATGTAAGTCGAAACTCCTCCTGTACTATACGGTAATTCCTCTACTATGCGACAGTAAGTCGCTTGGTTATGACACAATCGTTAGCCTATTTTTTACAAAAATGTCTGCTACGAAGCCATAACGTGAGGTACAAGGTAATGGAGCCTTTTATACATTGTCGTGTTTCTTTAGAAATAAACAATGGACAAATAAAGTCTTTAAACGCTTCAGATGTGAAGTTATTTGCTGTCAAAGTGGCGCCAAAATGAATGGCAGTCAATGGAATGCTAACGGCGGGTGAGTGCTTGTTAGCATCAAAATTGTGCCATAGGAGGTACGCGTTGTGGAGAGAACTCTCACTGAAGTCACCAACAACAATTATAACAAATCACCATGACAAAGAAACTAGATGGAGTCAAGGGGTTAAAACTTGTTTTTAAACAGCAGCTGAGATGGCAGAAGGGGGTGGAACTGTGTGTGTGTGTGTGTGTGTGTGTGTGTGTGTGTGTGTGTGTGTGTGTGTGTGTGTGTGTGTGTGTGTGTAAAAAAGAGAGAGAGCATGGGTCAGTGATGATAAATGAGGTTGGGACAGCAGTTAGCGGTGTCAGTGACAGAAAGAGGACCATGGTTTCTCTCCGGGCTTTAAACTAATGCTAAGCCAGCCGGGGGTACACAGAGCCTAGCTACCAGGCCTCACTGAGGGGCCCCGTTAACTGCATTGATACGGTAAAGGTAAAAGTACTCTTTTCTCTTCATGATGCACATGCTCACATGGTTACAGATACACACACACACACACAAACAAAACAAAAGGCCACCACAGGGGAAGTTAACTCATTGCATGTTAAATAGGAGCCACATTGTTTCTTCCAAAGCAGTTGCAGTGTGAATTTGATACAGTGGTGTTGAGGCTGATTGGACTCTCTCTCACACACACACACACACACACACACACACACACACACACACACACACACACACACACACACACACACACACACACACACACACACACACACACACACACACACACACACACACACACACACACACACACACAGATTTCTTAGGATGACCTATTTCATTTCTGCTGCTTAAGCAGACTGCAAGTTTTGCATTAGCTCTTTTCTAAAACTTTTCCTACCCTTTTACACCAGTATAATTTTGCACCGACTTTCATTTTTTCAGTGCACTAAAACGCGAATTTGAATTAGTTTTAAAACCTGAGGGAAGTATGAGGCAAGAGTTGTTGCTTGTTCATGGATGTTGAAAGAGATACTCAGTTGTCTCTTGTCCGTGACCAGAATTATTAATCTTCAGTTTAACCTGGACTTGCTCAGACAAGACTCCTATCCACCCACTAACTGGGCTCGCTTTCTTTTTGTCTTTATGCATTTGTGGTTGTGTTCTGATGCCAAAAAAATTATGTGTAAAATTATTTATTCAGGTGTTGCCTGTTTTTACAAAGTACAATGCCATCACTTCTGTTCCAGGGTTGAGGGTCAGTAAGTGTGTTTTGGCACGGATACTCCAGAGTGTCTCACTGCTCAATGCTGCCCACTGTCCACAGTACTCATCTACTCACAGTACTCCCACTCCACAAACCTTGCAACCAAGAGCACAAATCCCTGGGAAATATCTGCAAAGCCCAGGCTGCTGCACCATGGAGGGAATGAAAAACATGTCACTTCATCATTTGAATTCGAACTTGTCTGTGAGCAGCTGATGTGATTGGCTGGGAGGCTTGCAGGTATGGGGAAGCGGACTGACGGCTTTTCAAAACGTGTCCATGAAAAGGTCTAATTTGCATTCTTACGTAATAGGGGTTGCTCTCAAGGAGCTAATGGAAGAAAAAGAAAAAAGAGGAAAGGGAGAGTGAAAAGTATAAAAAGAGAGAGAGAGAGACAGAAAGCAGAAGTGCTCCGCAATCTGCAGTGTGTACATATTGTGGGTATGCATATCCAGTGATCATTTCGTACAATGCTGTCTTTACTGATTCTTCTCTGTGGTGAGTCGGTTTCACTGGCAGCCCGCTCCTTTGTACGTTTCCACTTTAACAGAGCCAGACCTATCCAAATGAAGTCTCACATCCTGATTTAACAGACACACACAGACACACACACACAAACCAAACTAGGGTAGTGTCTCTAAAACTGTGCAGTTTATTAGTTGTTTGTCTCAACAAGCGAGTGGGGCAAAAATTATTTTTATAAAACTTGCAAACAAAGAAATCTGTGTAAGAAAACAATCTGATGTTTGTAGTCACTCTTAGAAGTCTTTTCTATGTCAATCTGAGAGCATTAAAGGTTTGAGTATTTTTTTTTTTTTTTTTTTTTTACATCATTTTAATATGCCTACAAAACATTTTTGTAATCAGTAAAAACCTACAGCTGGCGCTTGGGTACTAGACATTATTGCTATGACACTGAGGCACTGCTGCATCCTTTAAAGTTTAGCTGCTCAAAAGAGCTTCAGTTTAACGTTTCCACGGGCGCTGCCAAGGCCCTGACACTGACACCTCACTACAGCATGGATACACTCACAAAGGGAGTCTAAATAGTCCAACCGTCACAAAGAGAGTTCCCACATTCACAGAGGGCAACGGCAGGCGCTCATGCAAACATTCATCATACCTCTAGGTGGACATGCTCCCTCACTCACTAGTTTAGCCTCAGACACTTTAGACCCACAGCTATATCAATCATGTTCTTTAAGCCCAACTCAAGTTTATATAGTCTTCAATTACAGGTTAAGCCAGAGACACAAGCAGCAAGGTAATGAACTATATAGTTACTGGTATCTGCAATACTGAGATAAAACACCAATGGTACTTAGTGATAAAAATAATCACTTTGTTGTTGTCCTGATTGTGAAAAATGCTTTGGTAAAATCACATGATGTTGGCAGTGATTGAATGCAACAACGTCTCTACACAGTTCCTCCTCTATCTTGACCTTGCTTGAAGCCGCCACTATATCCCACCAACTAACTACACTTAAATGCCCTCAAGCTTAACTCAACTGAATTCTCAACAAAGAACTTGTACTTTGACATACAATAACGGCGTCAATAGCCCTTAGAGGGGCTGGTTGGTAGGTAGGTAGGTAGGTAGGTAGGTAGATAGATAGGTAGATAGGTAGATAGATAGAACTTTATTGTCCGTGTACGCGGAAATTTGTCTTGCAATACAAGCTCCAACAATCACCACACAACAACCTAAAAACAAAAGCTAAAAACATAGAGACGTCAATAAAACATAGATACTTCATTAATATGAGGGGGGGGTCCTGCCCTACAAGAGTGGTCTTAAATAGCCATAAATATATAGATAAAGGTAAAAATAGATAAAAGTAAAAATAGCTTTCCTGTGTTGATTCAGCAGAGATATTGACCGAGGATTTATATTTGTTTGGTACTTAGATTTAATAATGCTTTTCTCTGTTATAAAGATTATCATTTGTATTTAACATTTTTGTGTTATGGAACAGTACTTGGACTATTTTTAGCTGCAGCCCTAAATGAATTACAGATTTAGATATAGAAGACACTAAACAATGACAAAGACAAGAATTCTGACACCATAAAGCTTGTATAAAAAATATCAGATGACAAGTTATCACATGATAGCTACACAGCAGTAAATCAACTATAGTGGAAAACAAACTGACTTGTGTTGTTGCCAGCATAGTGGAAATAAAGGGGTGGTAGTGGTGTTTGGGAGACAAAAAAACCTAATAGCTTCAGTGGTTGGTTGATTGTACAGCAATAGATGACTGTTAATATTAGCAAAGGTTGGAAAACAGATCAGGCACTTTCATGCCATAACTTTAAGATAAAAGCTATGCTTTGCATCACTGGGATCAACAGAATAATATAAATGCCTGATGGAGAAGGACTAACTCTGAAGTATATTAAGCAAGCAACATGAGTAGGGATCGACCGATATGGATTTTTTTAGTGCAGATACCGATCTTTTTTTTCATCAGCCTTAGCCGATGACCGATAAGGGCCACCGATTTTCTTGAGCCAATATTTGGAGCCGATACTGCTTTTGCTCCCTCAATTTACACCATAAAAATGTAAACCCTGCCACACTGGATTTGTTTTCTGAATCTGCTCTGCCATTTCTTTAAAAATAATAACAAAAACACATATCAGTGTCACTTCTGCAATCATCTTACATTCATATCACCCAAATGATGTGTGCAATGTGCATCATATGTATGGGTGCACTGCGTATGGTTAACTGTGCAAGGGTAAAAGGCTTTCATCAACATCTACAACACAGCCTTGATGATGCATTGCTTGCTGACATATTATAAGACAGATATAATCAGGTCATCACAAAATGTCCTTTGTCAACACATTTAAATAATTTAAGAAAACAATAAACATGAAAAGTAGCCACTGAAATAAAGTGCTTGATTTGTAATTTAAGACTGCCATGGTGCTAGTGGTGGAGGGGCAGCGCATGGTCTGCACGTGAACTGCAGCGTCTCCAGCAACACAGAGCTACTTGTAAACGCCTGTCTGTAAATAATGCAGGGAAAAGAAATATCAGCAAACGCAGCAGCCGCGTATTGGCCGATGCCGATACACGTAAAAATGCAAATATCGGCCCGATATATCAGCCGGCCGATAAAATCGGTCTATCACTAAACATGAGACAAATCTCCAAAGAGAAAAATCCTCTGTGCCTAAATTTATGTTTTATTTTAACCATAAATGTTTATATTTTAGGATCTAAAGGGGGATTTTTAAGTCTAACAAACAACAGTTGACGCAAACAGAATAAACACAGAAAGCTATGAGGGAGTCATTCTGCTCAGTACATATCAAAATCCATATGGAGCCACTGGAGAATACAGCATACTTTATGTATTAACCTAGTGCAAGAATTTCAGCAATCCTCATATTTAAGGCGTATTTAGTTTGAACATCACAGACCACAAAGTCATTTCAACATCAAGAGTATACATCATGCTTGGTGTCACAACTGATAAATGACTCGACTATTGAACATAAAGCTGCAATATGTAATGTCAACATGACCTATGCAACTATAAACTAATATACTCAGTCAAATTATAACTTCTCTGCAGCATTAAACTTTTACCCATATCTCTGTTAAGCCTTTTCAACCAAAGGAGAATCTTAACCTCTTGTTTTCTGTAACCCATACTATTTACCCAATTCTCTTACTTGTTGGCCCATATTTGTATTGCACTGTTACAGTACAATAAGCCCCATTTGTGACCTTGGTACTCCATGTTACTCTGCGACTCGGTCACATAGAATTCTAAGGGCAAACCAAATGACAAACATAATTATTTCGCCTGTTACGTTAGGTAGCAGTTTGCATCTTTAAAAAGGTATTCTTGTGATCTCACCATTGTTCATTCAAGTTAGTCTGGGATGAGAGCATTTTTCCTCAGACAAAACCAACATTTAAATCCAGTTTCATTAGTCTAAATTATTTGGTCAACCCCCTGTATGCATACATAACAAGTATGTATGCATCTCATTTGTCACAAACTGAAATGTTTCCGTTATATTTCAAAACTTTATTTCAATAAGATGTTAAACTTGAAGACAAGGTCAAGTAATGAAGATGTCAAGAGGTAAGAGGTTGAAATAGATAGAACAAGTTTCCGAACACAAGTTTTGCTCCTCTTGTGGTCTGGTGTTTTACCAAATTGGAGCCATTTCAAGCAGCTCCACCCATGTATAGATGGGTACCACATCAAACCTTAGCTTGTGGTGTGGTCACAGTACCATGAATAGAGCTTGAAGTGGCCTGCAGCATGCTGCTACATGTAAGCTGTATTTGCCTTTAAGGAACAGCTATTCTACTCTTCAATATGAGTCTGAATGGTATGATTACAGTAATGCCCTTGTATACTCTGTGTGTGTGTGTACTCTGTGTGTGTGTGTGTGTGTGTGTGTGTGTGTGTGTGTGTGTGTGTGTGTGTGAGAGAAATGAATGACACGTGTGCATGACACAGTCAGTAATGCCAGCTTTTCCCAGACTCATACACAATGCCACCCAGCCTGACCAAATATAGCTGAGGAATAAAGGGGTGCAACCCATAACTAAGAGAGAAATGGCTCAGCAGACAGAATGGCCAGCTACTCCTCTGCACTTCCTGAACAACAATACAATACTTTGGTATAGCCACACCCCTCAAGGCCCGAAGCTAGCTAAGCAACTACTGCCGTTACTTCCCATGTCGTAGCTGCTTCCTGTTAAAAAAAGGGTTCCGGATGATAGGAACTTCCTGTCTGAAGTTGTGAGACAAGAGTGGCATGGAGGAGGCTGGGGACTTAGAGGAATCTGTAACAAGTAGGAGGTTAGACTTCAGTTAAAGGTTATATAGCTGATGTGGAGATGATTTTCTCCTCACTAACTAATTCTGTTTTTAGAAGATTTTTTTTGGTTTTGAAAAAAAGGCTGATCTTCATCATACATTACATCAAAAGAGTTGATGTTAAAAGAGAGATGTTAATGTATGAGCAAGAAACCCAGGTGTTGTCAAAAGACTTCTGATCAAACAGCTTTTTTGTCCATTTTGGGTTTTTTTATCTTTCGAGAACCTTGAAAGTTTGAGTCAAGCTTTTACTATTTGACTGGTAATATGCTACGTTCTGATGATGAAATCATTTTATTTAAAATGCTGCAGTACTAAAGTTGCATTGCTCAACCTTTTCAGGCCTGTAACCCCATTAAGTGCCTCATAACTTAGGCAATTGCAGAGTTTATTTTTAACCCCATGTGGTTTATTATTTTCCAAAAATATTTTTTACCTACATATCATGACAATATGTGTCTCTGTTAACAGTGTCCTGATAAATACACTGGGACAAGAAACATGTATACTTCCTTATAATTAACACATACTGTAACTTCAATATATTGCCTGAAATGTGTCAGCCAATTCTCTGCAACAAAGTTGACATTTAGAGTAAATAGTCTTCAAAGCCTGACCAAAGAAAAAAGGGACACGAAAAGAACACGTAACAGAGGACAAACCAGTTGGACCAGTTCACAAGTGACATACTTCTTCAGAGCTGGCGAGCTGTTCTACAGGCAGAAGCCTTATTTGTTTAAACAGAAAGTATTAAGGACAATCTCTCCTTTACCTGCATTATTTTCAAGACAAAGAAGGGGCATTTATAGAATAGAAAGAAATGGTACAGTGAACAAAAAGTAGGAAAGCAGCTTTCCTACATGGTTTCAACACAGCACAAAGCCAGTCCAGCACCATAAACGATGATCTCATCTCTTCAAAATGTTGTGAACCAGGCCATAAGACCTCCCCTATAGCACACACACACACACACACACACACACACACACACACACACACACACACACACACACACACACACACACACACACACACACACACACACACACACACACACACACACACACACACTCCACCACTGTAACCTGATCAGTGCCCAGGACAAAGAAAAATAAACAAATAAAAGTAAAAATGCCTCCATTTTGGTATGTATCTATAAATAGCATTCTACACTCCAAATATAAGGCCTTGGCTGGAACTTGTTAGGAAGGAACCTCAAGAGGTATACTATATGTGTGGAGAGAAACAGCAGGGAACATCATTTTAGAGGAGCTTCCTCTGTAAAGGGACTTTTGTTTCATGTCAGCCATCTTATGGTTATGTTGCTAAAGCTGACAGGTGTTGTCAAAACAGTATCTTTTTCACATAAACTTAGTACATAATAGTGTGGAAAAAGCATTTATTGTAACTGCCTCCACTTAAGCTTAACTATTTTGTTTGAAATACAAATTTCAATGCAAAAACACTGCCAGGGGCAATGTACAGATGTTCAACAGCCAAAATTATTTGCTCTTAGATGGAATCCAACCTCCACTTACTCCACAGACCAGGCTAGTAAGGACCAAACCCGTCTCCCTGTCTGCCCCTGGAACCACAGCTCTGGACCAGGCTCACACGCACTGCATTCTGGGAGTAAACTGCAAAAAGGAAGCCAAAAGGACCAGAATTCTTCTGATGGAGGGGAAAGTCTCTCCAACCCCTCCCCCTTTCTCAATCAGCAGGCCGGAACCAAAGACTGACAGACTGACACACATCAAGGGACCAACGCTGCTTATTTAAATGCATCTGAAAATAGCAGCAGTTCTATGAGTGAAGGCTCCAGTACTGAGTCAGAGGGTCTGGAGACGACAGTGACAGATGATGCATACATACGCTGTGCCTGCAAGTTACTGAGGCTGCCCACCATGTATTCTTGCCATTAAGGCTCAAGCTAATAGCTTGTGGCCAGTTCTGTTTAATATTTATTCTGCTCCATAGTATTGTGTATCCAATAAACTTACTTTCAGAGATTAGGGGTTTTCACTTTTCAGCACTGTTTTGTACTTTGAATAAACCACATTCCACATGCAGCTTTTCTGGCTAAAGGTCTATTTTTAGCCACATTACTTTGAAATAAAACTGAAAAATCTGTAGGAGATTTACTTGCAGATCAGGACTGCAAGTAATTAGTTCCCCACACCAAGGATGACTATTAAAGTGAAACATAGTGCTGGGATTTCTGCCTTACTACATAGTTTTCAGGTGATTGTGCAGACGTGCGGCTTCCCAGTCTGATATTTACTCTGCAGCCTCAGGCAGAACTTCATTTGATCTTTTTTCATCTCTAGTCCTGTCATATATCTCATATCACTAACATACATCCAGATTACATCGCTGACAGGAAGCACTCAAACATAATATGACCTAGGGTCAGGGCTCAAAAAGGTTTTTCCCCAAGGAGCATGTGCTCCTAAGTTGACAAATTTAGGAGCGCATAAAGAATTTTAGGGGCGCAATAAAAATTTATCAAAAATGGTATTTTTCTTTTATAAAAGGAAAACGAGGAGACATTTACAAGCAAAGGGATTTCATTTATTTGAATAGAACAAGTAGCCTAAACTAGGTTTTTGATTATTTCTGCTTCAAACTGTATTTATTTAATATTTATATAATAATTTATACTTTCAACTAGGGCTGAACGATTAATTGCATTTGCGATAATATCGCGATATGTTAAAACGCGATTTCCTAATCGCAAAGGCTGCGATTTGGTCTCGATTTGATGACTCGCGAGAGCAAATCAGTCTGCACTACGCAGAGAAAGCATCAACTTAGCACGCTAACGCAACACCGTACCTTGAGCTGATCTCTGTCATTCAAACAATTCTGAGTTGAAGTTTAAATCTTTTACAGCCAGTTTAATAAAATGAAGGGTTTTGTTCGGGCTCGAGTCCATACATGCAGTTAATGGATACAGGCACGCAGAACAGAAGGCTCGGTTGGCAACGAGCTAGCTCTGATTAGCGGTTAGCTCCGATTAGCGGTTAGCTCCGTTATAAAGATATGAGTGGAGGAGCTGCCACTGTGAGGGGTAACAACCAGACTGATAAATGACGCTCGGGGAGCTTTCACAGCAGCGTGGCCGCGGGGTTTCAACGGTGTTATTAGTACAGTTAATCCCACGGCAAGACCAGCAGCAGCTAACGTAACGATAGCCTCTCTGAGCTAGTGCTAACGTAACGATAGCCTCTCTGAGCTAGTGCAGTGTTGACGGTGTCGGCACACAACTTCACGAGGGGGAGGGGCTGGAGGCAGCTCCTCTCGGTGCATTGTAAAAAAAAATGTGTGTGTGTGTGTGTGTGTGTGTGTGTGTGTGTGTGTGTGTGTGTGTGTGTGTATATATATATATATATATATATATATATATATATATATATATATATATATATATATATATATATATATATATATATATATATATATATATATATATATATATATATATATATATATATATATATATATATATATATATATATATATATATATATATATATATATATATATATATATATATATATATATATATATATATATATATATATATATATATATATATATATATATATATATATATATATATATATATATATATATATATATATATATATATATATATATATATATATATATATATATATATATATATATATATATATATATATATATATATATATATATATATATATATATATATATATGTGTGTGTATATATATATATATATATGTATATATATATATATATATGTATGGGTTTTTACTTATTTAACTGTCTAGTGTGTAATTGTGTGTTGGTCATACTATACAATGTATTATTCAACAAAGAAACAATAAATCAGAAGACAAAGAGCTTAAAAAAATAATCGAATATCGAATCGCAATCGCAATATTTGGGGAAAAAATCGCAATTAGATTATTTTCAAAAATCGTTCAGCCCTACTTTCAACTGCACATGGTTCAAGGTTCATTTATTGTCATCGTACAACTAATGTCCCACTAAATCCAGACAGACCTTTGGAGAATTCACTCCAGTCAGCTAATAGAGTGACTTACACAAGGTAACTGCTATTACTGTTGCTAAATTTTTTACAACACTTATTATAAATACAAAATGTTAAGTGTAATGTTTTCTATTTTAAAATACATTTTCTACTGATCAGTACACTAAATATACTGTAGTGGTGTAACAGACCACTCCCATGGTTCCGCATCCATGTGAAATGTAAAATACAAAGAAATCCAGTTTTACTGTCGCTGTGATGATCAGAGTAAAAACTGCGAGGTAGGACGCAGCGCACAGAGACAAACTGTGGCGCAGGTATTCGTCGTTGCTTCTGGTTTTAGTTAGCCTGACAAGCCAGACGCACATCAAGATGTTGGGTCTGGGAACTCACCATTGGCAGGGCTCAATCCGAGGGGCGGGATAAACGGTTGTCTTTCAAATTCCCTCTGCACTCATAGCCAACCAGAGCAACGCTAGCTTCTGAATCATACCAAAACTTGCAGAGAGTGGGGTCACACATTTTCATGCTACCATGTACACCACACACCATCACATGCACACAACATTATGGTTAATACAACGGAGCCAGAAATGCAGGGCAGTCTAATAGTCCACAGTGCTAAAAATGTCTGTAAAATGTAAAAAAAAATCTTCCAGTGATGGAGGCCTACACTGCAGAGCACAATGTGAGACAACACTCAAGAGTCTTGCTTATAAGAGAGCATAAGAGTGGAAATGATGTGGATGCTGAAAATGACTTCACAATAATAACCCTGCTTGAGGTCTGACCAGGGGTAAATTCTTCCATAAGTGGAGGAGACCCCGTTTCTCATTACAGGGATGAAAAATAAACAAAATGAAGTCAACTCTGTTCTTTGCAACGTAGCTCAGAGATTACCTTACCTTACATGATGCAACCATTTTTTTGTTAAACAATAAAAAAGCTAACAGATGTCTACTTGTCTGCATGTATTTATATGTGCCTCTTTTGTCACCACACACAGAGAGCTGTAGTTTGCAATGAGCTCTGGATATTCAACTGTCTGCAGCATAAAGATACCCTCAGTGGTCTTACAGACTTCAGTCACTGGTGGCTCCCCATACAGTAGCTGTTCTAAATGCATAGTTATTCAAGTTATTCACTTCAAAGTAGCCTGAAAAAACACACACATGCTCAAGTCTAAACTGCTGACAGGACAGTGCAAATAAAAATGGTTTTGATTTGGTTCAGTAACAAATGAATATTAAAATATGCATTTTGAATGCAAATGTATAAGACAGGAAATATGTGTATTCTGGTGGTGAGTTTTGTCTGATTAGCGCCGCCTTTTCCTGTGTATCAGTGAGGCAGTTGCTTACTTGAGTTAATCAGACAACAAACCATGAGACGCTCCGTCTGTTCAGAGTCCATATGACTCGGTTAAAGAGACGGTTGGTCAGTCTGTGTCTGTCTAGAGTCAGGCCTGAACGCGGGGCACCATTATTATCACCCAGCTGGCCTCACGCAAATATTCAACACTGCAGTTTTACAAAGTAGCAAGACAAACTCATTTATTGAGTTTCCATGATTTATTGATAGATATTCTACTACTAACTATCAAATCAGTAACTTAGATACAGCTTTCTGTATCAGTTTGGCTATAGTTTTGGCTCATTCTGTCCGGTCAGCTATTGCAGAGAGCAAGTCACTACAAGGATTTCATCTTTTAAGAAAGCAGGAAGAGGAGCAGTCACCTGACTGAAACAGCAACAAAGAAAGACCAGCGTCTGGTCAACAACAGCCCTTAACGAAATTCATGTTGTTCATATTCTCAGGTCAAAAACAGAACCCATAGTGTTACGCAATCAGTTCCCCAAAGAGAGCAAGATTGTACGTTAAACATAATCAGAAATATCAAATCAAAAGTAGGTAGATATAGGAAACGAACAAACAGCCTATCCTGTCTAAATTCCCACAGCATTTTTAAAAGGCAAGGGGCCATGTGACGGGTTGATAAAGCAACTTCCCATCCTCTTTTTCATTTCTTCTTTCTGGGTAGACCATAGTCTTTATGTTAAAGTCTTTTACACTGCACATAGACTACCATATGCCCCATTAGCTCAGCCCACACACAGAATGCAATGGAGTCACAGCCTGAAAACCCATTTGCTCTGTACTGCATAGGATCTGATACTTTCATGGGATGTTTTATTATTCATAACCACTGGAGATAATTATTGTCCCAAAGAATAATGTCCAAATATAACTCAATGTATTTTGCATCTTCTGCCTATGTATGTGAATGCTTTTGCATGCCCTAGCAACATGAGTCACCTTTGAGTAAGCAATGTCATTGTTGGATACGACTTAATCAAAAGAGCAATGCATTTCTCACCTGACAGAAGCCGATGCAGAAAAGAAAAGTGTAAATTGCTATAACAGATCATTTGTGAAAGGAGATGTTTTCCATGTGACTGACGAGACAGATGAGAACCTCAGAAGCTAATGGGCATCTAACAGACTTGTTTCACTTACAAAATCTACAGTATTTTATCTCAGTACAGTATTCGGTTACACTTTTCTTGAAGGTATCTACATAAGAGTGACAGGACACTGTCATGAACGTGTCATAAACATTATAAACGTTTATGACATTGACTTTTAGTGTCATTCGGTTCTTGTCATGACAAGTTAGGGTTAGGGTTCATGTGTCATGACAGTGTCATGTCACTCTTATGTAGATACCTAGATTTTTCCTCTATACTTTTCACCTCTTTTCACATTTGTCTAAGAGTGACAGTGGGTCAAACTAGTTTAACAGTTACCTCAATTGTTTTAGAGGAAAAAACTCTACATGAAGTGGTTGTCAGCCAAAGTGATTGGTGGAGTAGACACAGTCTGTAACACATGGTAACATCTTACCTCCAGGACCGGTCCAGCTCCCAGTATGGTCCTCTCCACCCCACTGGCATAGCCCTTCTGGCTGAGCGCAGTCAGACAGTGGATCAAGAAGTTGGTACTCTGGGTCTTGCCTGAGCCACTTTCCCCAGAGATGACGATGCACTGGTTGACCTTCTTCCTGAGCATAGCGTAGTAGGCCACATCTGCGATAGCAAAAATATGAGGCTCCAGTTTGCCCAGCTGGTGGTTATCGTACATCTTGACGTACTTAGGGTTGTAGATGGGCAGGAACTTGAAAGGGTTGATGGCAATGAGGATGCTGCCTGCATAGGTGTAGATTTCTTTCTTGTAAAAGCGCTTGCGCAGGTTGTTTAATATGCTGTCCTCATTGAGGACGGGGAGGTTGCAGAGGTCTGCAAAGTCGTCCTGTGGAGGAGGAAGGAAGCCCCTGGCGGCTAGCTGTGCTTCCTGCTCCTTAGTCACAGGTGGAAGGTGGACATAATGGATAGTGCCATCATGGTTCCTCTCCTGGATCAGGGGAAGGAAAAGAACAAAACTTAGCTTAACCATATACTGATGAAACTGATGCACTTGCATCTGTCCGATGCTGTTAAAATTATTCTGGGTTGTTTGAATTTCTAAAAAAAAAACCAGTAAAAATGGTAAAGGGCAGTCCCAAATGGTATAGAACTCACAGGGATAAAATTATATTGGAAAACATTTTGCATGTAGCTTATTAACTGCCTTTTTTGTTATATTTTCCATCATTAGAGTGTAATTTGTTATTTAGGTTGACTGTTTGTTTTGTTTTTCACTCAAAATGGCAACGAAGATGAAGTTAGAGCAGAACGAAGCAGAATGTAATAGTCAGACAGTGGAAGGACACTTCTCAGCGGTCCAAATACACCGAGTCGGACTGCAAAGTGAACTGCGTGCCATCAACTCTACCTGTAGTAAGAAGTAAAAGCCAAAGCTCTGAGGGTGTTGCTCTTGGGCTTTCCGAGGCCACAGCAGAAACCTCTGTGCTGGCAGGTCTCCAGCCTCGAGCACCCACTCCTCTCCGCCACATTCCTTCACCTCTGCCAGCACATACATTCGACCAGGGTCCAGCCCAAGTGCCGTGGCAGCGTCCGAGATCACGGAGGCTGCTGTCGCATCTTTCTGCACTCTGATGAGTAGAAAAAAGTAATTGCTAAGATTGATCAATGCTGCGTTACAGTAGTTCCTCTACTTTAACAACATCATAGCTAAACATTTATGGTTATTGCTACATTTTCCAACTGTAATGCTGTGGCACGCTCACCTAAGGTTGCAGCAGGTGGTGGACTGGGCAGCCAACCGTGGGTAGATCTGGAGCAGGTATGAGCGGCCATCATGATCGTTGGGGCAAGCTGGCCCGCCTCCCCCTCCTCCTCCACCAGCGTTCGTTGCCATGGTGGCAGCGCCATCTCTGACACTCATCCTGGGCCAGGGGGAGTGGCCTCAGCATGCCGTACCCACTGCTTCCCGCTCACCACCCAGCACCTGTAAATGACAGGTTGATTGATCAGTGACATATATTTTCACTTTTATACATCCACACTGACAATGGTGCCTGATAATTCCACATATTGACAATGGACCATGATAAAATGAGGCTTTGAGGCCACAGCAGAAACCTCTGCAGAAAGAAATAGATTGGAATGTGTGAATCTATTAGAAGCATAGGCCATATAAGGCGTAGTTTGAAAGTAACTGTTCCACTGAAATAGATAGCTTGGACTGTGTGAGGACAAAAAGAGTATAAAAAGGATCCATTTTGATGTTCATGTTAGTCACCCTTGGGCAGACACTTTCGTATGCTCACGGTTGTCATGCGAGTTTGTTCACCGTTTGAATGAAGTTGCATTTGATTTGAACTCATCGGACTGGTGGTCATCTTTGAAGTCTCCAAACATTATTTCTGAGTTATCAACCGATAACAGGGAGGACAGACTTTTTTTTCCCCAACAATTAGCTATTCTTTTCCAATAAACATTTAGCACTTGTGTAATGCCAGTAGAAACACTGCAAGACAGTGAATGGTTTCCAATATAAACCATTGCAGCTTTCTAAAAGCCTAAACAGTGCGTCATTGCAGCTCTGAGCAAGCATTTTAAAATGCAAACAAAATAGTTGATTTACAAATAGTCTCAAACAACATGGGAAGCTAATCCTTGATATTTTACTCTCTGAATTGTATGTTCTGGACATAACGTAACTCAAAGATGTGTCTTAGATTAGCCTAGATGAGAGGCCCATAGAAGAAATATAACCGTTTGATAGGATACAGGCTTTATAAATTAGCAACAGATCATTCGTGAGGCCTGTGTGCCATGAAGTTATTTACTTTCCTAAACCTATTTTTCTGTAATCAGTGGTTTATCATAAAAATATTAAAACTGTAAGGCATACTTCAATATATTTTGATGATATCTGACAGAGAAAGTTAATGGTTAAATTGAGTAAATGTAGATAGTTTCCAGTTTGTGGTTGTCCTCACATCTAAAAACACAGCCTTCAGAGTAGGTCAAACAAAGATTAAACTGTACTTCCAATAAAGAGAAGAATATTGCTCTAGAAAGAACATAAGCCTAGGCACAGGGTTCAGACAAGTGCATCAGTGGGGACTCAAATTTAAAAACACCGCAGTGCATTGTTGTCACATCAAATGTGAATAGCTTTGCCACTGAAACTTTACCGTAAGTTGCAGCTACAGATGCTGCACAGAAAGTGAACCCTTCCGCTTGACGACAGCAACCAAGACACAAAAACAGAGAACACCGAAACCACAAATGGTGCAATGACTATTTGTTATTATGGTTATGTTATTCGCTCTCACAGACAAGACACCTACAGTGATGTATGACGAAGGACCGACATGATCGTGTTCAGCAACTTTTCACCACGATAACTCATCTCTCAATCCATGGATAACTCAACTCTGCCTGGCAAGGTTCCAACACTAAAGTACTTATAACATCACAGAGCGCTGGGCAGACCATTACCTGAGAACAAAGTAGAGGTTTGTTTAGACCTTACTACTGTTATCACCGATTTCCTGACCGAGGTGAAGCTGCCTTGAAGATTTACCAGGCTCTTTTATGAACCAAACCACAAAAAAAGGGTGCAGGACAAACGTATCACATGACCGGGTCCCATGCCATTAAACTCTGGAACCAACGAGGTCAGACACCAATTCTCCGAGAACCCTTTCGTGTAACTGCAGCATTGTTTTAAGTAAGAGTTTGGCAACAGAGGGCCATAATAGAGGTTTTTATTCAAACCAATCATTATACCATACTTCTGGTTGACGGTGTACTAATCAGTAAAATCAGATGATGTGGTTTATAGTTGTATTGAAACCATGCATACTTTCAGTCCTCCTCAACATGTGACTAGTTCTACTGTCAGGTATGAGGTAGGGTAAGGTTTATTACACAAGCATTATGCAAAATAATAAATTTAACCACAGCGTTTACATGCTGTTCTGTAAAAGTTGAGCAAGAGTTTACTACTGGCGTCACACATTTGTTCACAGTTTCTCGCACCACAATCTTAGTTTACAATAGTTAGCATCAGTACAAAACCATGTAGGGCTAACACTACTCTGTAATTAGCACTCAAATCATTACACAATCATACTTCTTAGTACAACTGCAAGTTAACTTGACTCCACACAAAAATGACTGACAGTGTGTTGCTGTGGTTACTTTAGTGGACTGACATGATGAAAGCTTTACATTGTAGCCGATGAACAGAAAGCTTGGCCGACATTACGGATTCATTTAAATGAAACTCTTTAAAGTCATACTGAGGTATTTAAGGACACACGCTCAGTCACTGGAACATCTAGCTGGTCCACAGCCAAAGGAATATGATCCAGGTTAAGGTCGTCTGTAACAAAAATGAAGGCAGAATAGTGAACGATAGTTGAGTGTGAATCACAGAGACAGCAGCTGGGTAAGGTTTGGTCTAATGATGGATCATGTAGTATGGCTTTGCATCAGTAATGTACTCTGCGTACACTATAAGTCCCCCTTTGGGAGACAGGAACCTGGTTTAAATCACTGTATGGCATGCAGACTGGCCTGCTTCAGTAACCTGATCTCCGGGTCGAGTCCTGAAAGTACCAAGGCCTACAGTTTATCACTTTCATCATTCAAGAAAAGAGGGTTTATTTTCTCAACCTGAAAAATAAGAAATGTTATTGTCTGAGATATGCCCAAAAAAGCACGCTGAAGGAAAAGAGGCCACTCTCACAAATCCATTCCTTCATAAGGTTTGTTTTCACTGAAACTTCACAATAACTGACATAACCAATGTGTTCTAACACATGTGAATTAGCTCAAATAACAGGATAGCTCATTTCAATCATGTGCAAAAATATCTAGATAATGTTTTGTCTCTTCCTGTACTGTTTAACCGTGAGAATTCTTTTCAAGAAAAGAATAATCAGAAAACACAACAGTCCTATCTTTAGAAGGAATTAACATTTCTAACTAAAAACAAGATAGCAAGATACCAAACCACATGGGTTTCAGATTCGGTTTTCTTTTTGCCTTTATGATGCATGAGCATTATCAAATTCGTTGGTTAAGACATACTAAAGGACAAAAGATCACTACATACCATAATGGACCAAATACAAAACTGCAACAACACATATCTTAACAGAGCCAACTCTGGTATCATTTAAGTCACAGTAGAGAATTAGAGGAAAAATAAAGCAGCTTGAGAGTCATGAGCTTGTGCCTTTGCCAGAATAGCTGACCACAGTCCCGAAAACTTGCAAGCCTGTAAAATGCCAAGGCATGCAAAACTGTAGAGACCACAAAAGACAGCATCATTATTATCCTCGATCATGGGCCCTGTCTGGTTTAAATCTGTTACTTTAACTCCTGAGCTGCTACTTTCCAAAGAGCAAAAATAAAGTACAGTAGATGTGTGCAAGACGAAAAGAATTTCATTTCATCTCAGTTCGTGTGGATGTGTGGAGAAAAAAAGGGAAGTGACAGAGATAAAACTGAACAAAGAAAAAGAGGGGAAAAGTAAACACCTAAAATAAGATAGAAAAGAGAGAAGTCCCAGGGGACAATCAAAGGAGACGAAGGCTTTGAGATAATGCAGCTTCTTCCCTGCGGAGGAGATCCTCTGCAAGGATGCCCAGCATTCCTCAGATAAGACTTGGGGTTGTCTGCTTTGCGTAGGCTTAGCCTGGCACTTTAGCTGCTTACTGAGGGCTGATGGGAAGACACTAGAGAACAGGGCTACAACTGAGGGGAGACAGAGGCTCTTCAGCTGCTTACTGTGGGCATGAGGGGGCATTAACAACTAACAAGCTTCTTAAACCAGACATTTTTATAAAGGCGGTACCACTCATCCCCATTTGACTCACTAACCTCATCCCACCTAACCCCTTATTATCCAGTCAGGGAGAATAGGCTTGGAATAAATTACTTCCACTGTGCATTCACTGGGATAAATAATCAAGATAAATAAAGATTGGCCTACACACTGAAATGTTCCTCAGTTGATTATTAACAGAAAATCAACCAATCTGTACAATCAATTTAACAGCTAGTAAAACTACTAATTGAGGGATTATAGTTCCATTTTTCTTTTAGATAACATTTTCTTATACCACACATTCATGTCTGGACTACGGCATCCTCTGTCACAGGGGAACTATTAGAGACAGTTGTCTGCGGCTCAATATGTCACAGAGCTGTACTCTTAACACTGTTAACACAAAGTTATGGCGCAGTTTATGTGCTATAATTCTGATTAGCACTAGTGTACACAATCAGTGAATAAAAGTGTGTTGCATGCATGCGCACAGGAACAATTAAGAACAGTAAATACCCCTAACTGGAAAGAGAAAAAAAAAGAAAAGCATAAAACAAGCACAATTTAATGCCATAACTGAAGGTGGAGTTGGCAGGAAGAGCAGGAACTGTTTGACAGACACTGGCAGGAGTGAAATAAGACAAGCAGGTCTTACTCACTTTCTCCCAACTCCTGTCTTCCTCACCCAACTTAAAAAAAGAAGAAGGAAGAAGTAAAAGACTGCACCCAGAGAAGAGGAGGAGCTATAGTAAGTCTAGAGTGCCAATTAGTGAAGAAAGAAAAGAAATATTTTGCCTTTATATGGCCAGTTGTTTTAGTGCCTATGATCTCTCTTAGAAACCTTAAGTGTCATGCTCTTAGTCTGTTTAACATTTTCTTCCAAATGGACCTCCCAAAACAATCACACTCGTATATATACACTGACTGTATAAACAGAGAAGCCAGTGTGTGCTGAGACACCACCAGCTGACTCTATGATCTGGCAGGAAGTTAATGACCCAGTGACACATGGAGGGTCAACGAGCTTCAGCTGGAATACTCTATGCATTTCAACATGTTAACTCTTTCTCACTCCTCCAGTTTCTTTCCGTCACTGTATGCCTCACACTCTAATAAGCACGTGAACACAAATAGGTGTTCCAAAAGTAAGCAAGCTATGTCAGCAGTGAGTGTGGACTAAAGATATGGTGACTCAAGGAATTCCACTTCAGGACGTCACGCCTGATAAATCTCATGAGCAGCTCCTATCATAGGTACCATTCCCAAAAGAAGAAGAAGAAAAAAAAAAAGCAACAGGAATCCCTTCATTTTTGGAGGACCCAGCCCTAATGAGTCAATGCAAATTTTCCAACATGAGTGTTGTAAAGCAAATTTTCTGGATCTGACTCAGAAAGAATAAGCAAGTTAGGCGTAATTGTAGAGATGATTGGTTGTGACTATGTAGTAAGAAGGAATGCATTCGTGAGGCATAAAGATGTTAGACTGGCAGTAAAGGTCCTATATAGCTTGTTCCAAGGCTTACTGAAGTTGAAACTTGTTTTTGAATGAATTGTTCATATCCATCCACCAACGTTTTTATAATTCTGATATCTTTGGCAATCTTGAGAGCTTGACTAGAATTTAAATAAAGATCTGTGGATTTAAACGGTGCTTGTTCTGACAACATGTGCTTGTAATGATGGACCCGCCAAAGGCTTTATGGGGTTTAGGAGGTTAACCATTTGAACATCTGTGCTCAAGTTAAATGCAATCATTTCGTGTTACACACAATTTCAAACCTATCAAAACCCCCAGGTCCACCTACACCCTTTCCAGGGTATATCTGTGTGCCTGTCTGCAATGCTGTAGACATAAGCTCCTTTCCTTTCCCAAGGGACAGTGGCGCTGAGGGTCACTGAGGTATCCATCACCACTACAACTCTCTCTGCATGACCTAATGGGGATGAGAGCGGCTGGCTCTTTGCCAACGCAGGCTGTATTGTCCTCCGGGCACAATGAGAAGCAGAAGCAAGGGAAGTACAGATTCACTGTGTGTGTGTCTGTATTTGTGTGTGCTTCCTACGGGTTTTGGCCTGTGTGTGTGTGTGTGTGTGTGTGTGTGTGTGTGTGTGTGTGTGTGTTGTCTTAGGGATTCATAAATGCACTCGGGACTTGTGTGATAGAGAGAGAAAGGTCGCTCCTGTTGCTGCTGACTGGTGTTAAATCAGCCTCACAGTTGAGGCTCCATAGGAAGTGCAGATGCACCCAAAATGGCTATGAATGGCTGAGAGCCCTCCCTCTGGAGCCATGTAGCCTATTCAAAGATGGAGCCTTTTGTTTAAAAAAGGGACCAAAACCTCAATCAGGGAATTAACTCATCCAGCAGAGACCAACTGGGCTCAATAAGACTAACACAGATAGAGAGGGAACTATGAGGAGAGAGTGAAGGAGAAGGAAGAAAAAGGGCACTAAAAGCTCATCTCCTCCCCCCTGTTTTTAAGTCAGCTCCCAGGCTGGCCAGCCATGAACAATAAAACCAGAGCTGAGGAGCATCTGCTGCCGTCTAAAGAAGAGGATAAAGGAGAGAGGAGCCGCAGGGATCCAGTCTTTGACTTGTCGTTGATATTAACCTATTCATTCAATATGGAGCCCAAGCTCATGGTCAAAAACCCTCTTCTCTGCCACAAGTAAGCTGCTTGAGCAGCTAAGAGTATAAAATGCAGAGAAAGACATCACAGATGCCGTTTGGTCTTACAGCCAAATTGCCTTGCCTTTGAGAGAGCTAAACAACACACCATTCAACAGCTTGGTTTTTCCAAGCCATAACTAAACTCAAGTTAGCCAACTGTCTATCACAATAAATCACCATAACTGCCATGGACAACACTAATCAATTATAACATGGTCATCTGAGTGCACTCCATTGATCTGCCAATCCCAATATCATGTGTCTGAGCCACGTATTGACAAACTGAAGCAGGCTGCTGTTCATTTGACATCGCTCGGAGGTAGGTATAACCCCATATCACACACACAGGTCATTCAGCTGAGACTGGCTGTAAACACACTGGACAACCTACTTCAAGACAACTTGTAATAATGGCTGTATTACTCATCGAAGGCCTATCAGTCCGTCCTGCTGTTGCTTGAGGCAACCCAACATTAGTTTTAGCCACAGCTTTATGAACTCCTACTTTATGTACATTTCACAGCAGGTCAGTAACCCAAGAAGCCAGGGTACAGCCTTACACCACTCCCCCGTATCTCGCCACCCGTCTGCCTCAGCAGGACTGCTGTGTTTTCAACTGCTTCCTTAACTCTGCCTCCTTCCCTACATCTCTCCTGTCATACCACTGTCTTTAACAGAATCTCTCCCAATGCTACCCTCCAATGCCTCTCCTTTGGCCCCCCACTGGTCACCCCCCTCTGCTCCCCACTGCCTAACATTTAGCACTGCTGCTTTAACTCAGTCCAGATGCCAAACCACACTGAGTACAGGAGAAGCTCAGTGTTGAGAGAACTCTGCTTCCTATAAAAACCCATGCCCTGGTGTTTTTGGTTTACAAATAATTCCCCTTTATCATCCAGTCAATCAGAACTGAGGGCAAGCCCCTGTAGGCAAAGTAAAAAGGCCAACAGAATGGATTTGAATCAAATCACTCAAAACATGAAGCAGAGGGCTGCAACAGAGCACAGTGAAGCTCACATGCAAATATACACATTCAAATTAGAGCTGGGCGATTTGTTTCCCTAAAAAAATCTGTGATTTTTTTATAAAAAACTCAATTTACGATTTGATTTGATTTCCCCCCCCCTTCCATTTAAAACAAAATAACTGCGAACTGTAAATATATTTTAAAAATATATATTTATTGTATTTAATTAAAGTGCATCAACATAAACAAAATTGCAAAGGCAAACCCTTTCTCTAAGTGAAAAGTCACTGTGCAGTGTGCAACAAAGATTGTTAAACATCCAAATTATTTATACTGTATTTGGATTAAAAAAAATCGAAAAAAATCGAAATATGAATTGATTTGACCTACCAACTCGATTTTTAAATCAAATAGATTTTTTCCCCAGCCCTAATTCAAATACTCCCCAAATAATATCCCAGCCTTGAACATCTGCCTTGCACAGACATAAGTGTCCAGGTTCTTTCATCCAGAGGTCAATACTGGGATGAGATGATGCATAGCAACAAAGATGGTGCAGAGAAATATATGTTTTCAATCAGCGTGATGAGCTGAAACTCTAGATTCAAAGCAGCAGCATCCACATGAAATACACCAGAACAGTGAGGGCATAGCATGTCTGACTTAATGCAACCCAGAAGATCTCTGCTGAGTCTGATTGGCTCTTTTGGGATTCCACGCTGGTTGGTGGTGACAGGCGATTCCAGAGAGTTTTCCGGAGCAGTTATCTCAGCCACGTTGGACTAATAATGGACTAATTCAGACCAGCGGTGGACAAATACAGCTAAATGATGACATGTAGGACACTACTATGTTCTTATTACAGGCATTCAGGGGGTGGACAAAACAACATAAACACCAGCCCAGTACAATCTAATGTATTTGTCCAATAAATTGTATACCTCAAAGGAAAAAAACTCTTCAATGTTTGTAGAGCTGTTGGTTTAAAAGGTATTGTTAATGTTGGTGGTATTTCTGCAACAGCCAGTAAAAAAGTAGTCTGTGCAGTGTGCAGATAGCAAGTCAGGAAGCTAACCGATTTGCCCAAAATATACAGAAGAGCTGAAACAATTAGTCAATTAATAGATTAGTTAATCATCAATTAATCCTCCGCAATTTTGATAATCTATTAATCCTTAAATAATTTTTTTTTTGAAAGCTCAATTTTCAGTGGTTCAATGTTCTCAAATGGGAATATTTGCTGGTATCTTTAGTGTTCTGTGATAGTGAACTAAATATCTTTAATCAACAGATCAATTGTTAATAAAAATTATTATTTGCAGCCCTACCTAAATAAATAAGCCTGTTAAATGTATTCATGGGATTCAGGTGCATTTGATCCGAGGCTGCTCAGGATGGTCTCCAGATACGGAAACACTTCCTTCCCGTTCAGTGTGACAAACCACATGCACAAACACACCAACATACAGTATGTCGTCTGGAGATGGGGGCAGCTGCAGGCAGAAATCAGGAAGAGGATAAAAGGAAGCAAAGGGAAGGAGGCAGACAGAGGGGATTATTGTACACGCTCACTCATGTGGGCTACCCAGCTCTAAAAAACATTTCCCAAACACATGACTCCATTGTAGTACCAGAATAGTCACTGCACCAAGTTAATACTTATTTAAAATCCCTTAGCCCTGCCACAATTACACATGCCACACACACACACACACCCACACACCCACACACACACACACATTTCTTTATTCCTCAGAAAAAAAGTTCAGACAACAGGGTACAATGCCAACTGCCTCTGCCTGTAAGCATACATCTCAGGTAGCAGGCAGAAACTGAGATTAAACCTATCTAACAAAAACTAAAGCCTCTGCTCTCTGCTGTGGCACCATGTTTTAGTGGGGGTTACTAAAAGCAGTGTCAAAATCACCCTCCACCAACTGAGAAACACCTCAACAATATTACTCATACTACATTTTATACATGCCTTAACCTCAGTTTGAACTTAAAATTGGGACAAAAAGCAGCAGGGGGGGCTAGCAAAAAGAGCGTGTAATGAAGGATGTGGAATAAAGGGGAGTAACAAAAGGGAGAAAAAAAAACCATAATCTTAGACATTGTGACATACAATAGATTATGTGGTGCAGCTAGTATAATCAACTGATACAATCTTCCCTGTGGTTTGTCCTGATGATGTTTGGGTGGCCTGGCAGATTCACACACCAACGTGTGGACGATAAGCATCTTAGAAAGGATAATGTCGTTCTAACATCTTTTTCTTTATCTACCCATCTACATTGTTTTTAGAGTAGTGGACTGGACTGGACAGTAACAGTAGGAAAGAGCAAAACGGATGCTGTTCGACGTCATGTACCATATAAAGCCATTTTCTAAAACATTTTCTTACTGTCCCTTTTCTTCTGTACAGATCCCATCATGTCTTTTAACACTCTCGCTGGGGCCAGACTTCCTGAATGATTCTGTCAGATTAAATGTAACTGACATATGGAGGCATTCATCAGTGACCACAGTCAGACTGCACAGTAAAAATAGAGCAAAAACAAACAGAACAGCGCACAGCCCAGCCAATATAGAGACCATAGCCATGGTCTACTGTTCCCGCTCCATCTCCCTCTCCTTCTATCCTCAGCTTGTCTCTTTCTTTCCATCTCGTTCCCCCCATCTGTGCCTCCCTTGTCTGTACTCTTCTGTGCTTGGCTTTTTCTCTTTTACTTCCCTTGTCACTCTCCACAGCCCTTCAGGCATCTAGTGGTAAGACTGGGCTGCAGTCAGCAGGCTGTGGCACAGAGTCCAATCCTACTGCTGAACCCAAAGTGCTAAGAATGACCAAAATACATGCCTTGTATTAATATATTTCCACAGGAAATGTACGTCAAAGGCGAACATACGGTACATCGCAATAATTGCGTACCTAAAAAAAAAGTGTAATTTTGTTTTCAAAAGAAGATCAAGCCTCATTACATAGTGATCCAAAACTAATAATTTCCAGGTTATGTAATGGTTATGTTTGTTTACATGAACACAAATAATCTGATCAAACTGTAATCAAGGCAATATGCGAGTAAAGTGGAGTAATCACCATGCTCGGTTTTGTGAATGCAATTTTACTCACTATCACAGGAACATTATGCAATGCGCTCCAAATTGACTCTCAAGTTAACTGAACACACTTAACTAATTACAACAACAAATGTAATGCACTTCTAAGTAGCGCTATGTGGACCTTTTATGCACTAATCCAACACTGTGCCGCCTTCGCCATTGTCCTCTTTGCTTATGCCCTGGCAGAACTAATAGGAATATTCCGTCAACTCTACCACCTTGCCTGGCTGAGATTATTCATTTTTTCCTCACATCATTTCAAAAGGAATGATGTTGGAAGTCTACCTAGTTAGACTTGTCCATAACTCTTAAACCAAGATGTAAACAAATCCAACCCAATTTGTGCCAATATACTTCCACCTTTAAATGGAGGATTTTCGGTGGACTAAGTATTAGATTAGGGGCTGAATTATCTGTATTATTCCCTTTAGAAAGTCTTAGGACTTCAGGTTCATTCTTAAATCTCTTTCCTCCTCTGTATTTGCATCTCCACAACACAAAAAGAGATCACAGCTTGAACTTCAAATACCCTGGTCATTACATAGTCATCATGCAATGTGCATATTTATCGCCATCATACAGGCAGGAGTTCATGTTTTTTTAGAATGTACATAACTACTGTAATGTACTGTAACTACTAGTTAGACATGGCATTTGTGTGACTTCTGTGGTTTGACTACAGTAAAAGATAAAGCAGGTGAGCTGAGGTAGACAATGGTTGTGTCCAATATGCTTGTTGGAGGTAGTGTTTTAGACAACAAAATATTACAATTAAGTCCAATTCAGCCTAAACAATGGTCCGCTAAATGCTCTTATGGCTAGTTTCTGTCCGTTTCCTCTTAACTGTAGGAAGAACTGAAAGAGATGTTATTTTGATATCTATTTAGGTAAATTATGATAGATGCACTCAAGGCTGTATCTGCCTGGCCCTGGTTAGCTATGCCTAATGATCCAATTTTGACAGTCACCCTCAGAGCTAGACCATGGTACAGAGTAAGAAATAGAGCCTCAGGGTGTGCCTTCTCTCTGCCCATAATCCAGAGCCAAGGGACAGGATCAGTGACCGCAGAGAGGATGGAGGGGGAGGTTATAGCACTCACCACAGCCATCAACTAGTCAGTCAAAACACACACACACACACACACACACACACACACACACACACACACACACACACACACACACACACACACACACACACACACACACACACACACACACACACACACACACACACACACACACACACACACACACACACACACACACACACACACACACACACACACACACCTTCCTGAGGGTGACCTCTGCAGCTGAGGAGGAAGGGAGCAAATGACAGAAGGCTTTAACTCATTATGTCAGACATGTGAGATATAAGCACAGATTGGATTTTATTTTTCTATGCAAGATGTTGCATGTGTTGTTGACCAGTAGTGCTATTGATGCATGGGATCCATGGGTCTAAGAAGAGAATAAAACAGTAGAATCATGCAAAATATGTCAATCTATTGTGGACAGTTCAATTATGTTTTGTATGTCTTTGTAGTGGATATGTTTTTGTTTAGTGACCCTGTGTGGCTGCTGCTCATTTTTGGCTGACAAGTTAAAAGCTCTCACTGGGAGAGCTCCAACCACAGGAGTCTCTGCCGGAGCTAAAGCCCAAGTATCAAAAATCACTAACAGAGAGTAGTAACTCATACCACCTCATGTCAAAAAAGTTTAACTATCCCTTCAACAGGGAAAAGAGTCAAAAAGCTGGAATCTTAAAAATCAGGTGGTGTTGAGCTGCATATAGTACAACTGGTAAAACTGGGTTAATGTTGGTTAATTCTCTCTTTACAATCCATACATCTGAATGTGATAAAAGCAGGTAATGCGGCGGCTCAGTGGTTAGCACTTCTGCCTCACAGCAAGTTGGCACTGCACAGTTCGATCCCCGGTCCGGGAAGGGCCTGTCTGTGTGGAGTTTGTATGTTCTCCCCGTGTTTGCGTGGGTTTCCTCCGGGTGCTCCGGTTTCCTCCCACCATTAAGACATGCATGCTAGGTAACTAGGACTCCAGTTGAAAATTAGCCGACTGGCTAACACTGGCGCATTTACAGAAATGTTGATTAATGTGCATTGTCCTAATCAAAATAAATAAATATTGGAGGGTTACTTCCCAAAAAGAGAGTAATAAAAATGATGTCACATGTAGCTTTTAACCTAAATGCAATATGAAGTCATTGTGCTCAAACTGCCTGAAAGCAGTTAAAATATGTCTTCCATGACATTGACAGACCACTTTTCAATTCAATGTGGAACATTTTTGAGTTGTATATTTTGGCTAAAACTTTTGCTTGGCTTATAACTTTGCCTTTAATCAGAATCTAAACAGGCAGATTTGGTATAATCATAATCACATCACAATCATGCTTTGATTCCAATCATCTTGGATTGATGTGTTTGGGCCTTGCAATGATGGCTGAGCAAAGACTAAATCATAACAAACAAATGCATTGTAAAAGAAGGCCATCCCTAAACAGTTGGTCGGCCTTTTCCTCACTTATACCCTATCATTACAGCTGGGTCTATTTATAAAGCCCATTAATTCAGCTTACCACATTGAAAGAGCCAAGTTACCAAGGAGCTTGTGGAATTGATGACTTTAAAACCTCACCACTCTCCCTCTCTTTACTTCTCCTTGTCTACTCACACAGACTGCCTTGCTCACTCACTAACTTTCTTCTGCTTGCACTCTCCATCTGGTCCAGTCTCTACAAAATACAGGTCACTGCAAATCCACTGCAAAGCTCGGTTAGCAGCTTTCTAAAGAACGCAAGGCTATTTTTTCTCCCCATCTTTCGCCACAGAAAGGCGGACCCTGGAGCATTGCTGTCACATTATTGGACTAAGCGCTGACATACTGTACACACAAAAGCACACACATATTCACAAATACCAGTGTCCCATACCTCTTTTCTGACCTCCTTTCCATTCCTCTCCTCCTTTTTCTTCATACACCTACCCAGCTTGCTTTAGTAGGTATACATTGATGGGACTCATTCAGTGTTTACACATTGCAGCCTATTCAAATCAGCTGTCAACATCTGTGATGAGAAGGTAAGGTATAGAGCTCTTTCAACAGCTTAGTGATAAAAGGGTTTTAGATTGTGATCTCCTGAACCAGCCTACAGGTTTACAAATGGCAGAATGACACCTAACCTAGCCCTTCCTAGTGTTCTTCAGCAGCAGTGTAAGTAACAGTTATACAGACATGTACACAGTACATGTAATACAAACACAAGTCTCTACATGTCTTGACATTCCTGCCAAGCCATTGGCATTGAGCCTTTCACTACACCTTATATAGTAGCGATCAGATTGACACTTGTCAATGTCAACATTCATATCCTACTTACTGAGGCGACATCCACAATACTACGTTTTCATTTTTTAACGGCTTTTAAAAAATAATAATAATAATAATGTCCACAGAAACATTTTAGCTCAGTAGCACAACTAATCTCCGTCCATATTAACACGTCTGACAATGCATAACACATGACCATTCATACACACGGTTCTTGCTGGTGTAAACAGGAAGCGGGTAGTGTGGACACGAGACATAAACGTAGCAAAAGACATTTGTTTTTTTAAACAGAAACGTAGTAGTGTGAATGTAGCCTGAGGCTGTTCTACAGGACCATGGGACTGCAGGTGTCTGCGTCATTCCACAGGTAGCCTACGTCATGTTGCCCCAGCACAACCAGCTGCACATAGAGGCAAGGGACTCATTAGAAATCACTCTGCTGCCACAGCACACTATAGCTCGACCTGTTCCTCTGTCCTTGTTCTATCGGCGACCTAAATTAGTCAGACTCTGAAGCAAAAAATAAAAGAGGAACACAGTAACCTAATACTGCACTCACACTAAAGGCCCTGACACATCAAGCCGACGGCCCGGGGGACTAGTGTGTGTGGCGTCGCCTCTCGTCGGCCCTCGTCGCCTTTTGTCTTGGCCAGAAAATAGCACTAGAACACACCGCAGAGACTAAAGCCGACGGCCAAGTACCACATACATTCAGCGCCTGCGTAAGAGGAAATAACTCACCTTACCAGCAGGCGACGGTAATCTATTCGTCATTCAAAAGGGAAACCGGATAACGTTGCTATGATACCACAACAAATAGTGTTTGCTTGATCAGCGGCAGAACCGAAAACAGAGCCTACGGTTCCTCTGCTTCATTCCCCGCTGGGAAGACAGCGGACACCGGGAGATGGCTAACCGGACTGTCCGTCTCCCGGTCTGTCATCCGTTCTCTCTGCAAAGAAGGCTCCCTACGGTGGGAGCGGAGCGACCGAACAGCCGGCTGCTGGCTCGTTAGCTAACGGTAGCTTGCTACTTTCACCCACCCAACATTCCTTCATCTTACACTGGTTACAGAAATTTACCCATACAAAATTGTCACTCATCTGGCGATAGCAATGTGCTTTCCTTCAATTTGAGCGTGTGAACTACAAATTACGTTCTTACATTTTACTAATTTAAAGCATAACTCTCGCCAAAATGCAACCTAGGGTCTTTTTGTGAATGTACCCGAGTCAAACATTCACTTAAAAGCATATTTAGGACAGAAGCCTCACTTTTAAGATTTACCGTATTCTCGTTTTTCGGTCAAATGGGCTTTTGAATGGGAGTGGTAGGGGCACTTTTATGCTAGCCTTAAAATAGCTATTTTTTTTAACACTAAGAAGGCTCGACACAACATGAAACTTTGCTCGAAGTATCACCAGGGGCTCTACAGCCTGAGCTGCAGGGCGAAATCAAATCGCCGGGCAGATCGGGCTGGGTTTACCCAGTCTACGCCTTTGCACTAGTAGCCCCCAAACTATGGAATAAATTGCCTCTACATATTAGGCTGGCCCCTACACTGCCTGTTTTCAAATCCCATCTTAAAACATATTTTTATGACCAGGCTTTTAACACATTAGGATATACCATTGTCATTTTGATGTTAAACGGTTATCTTTTGTTGTTTTTGCATTGTGTTCTATGTTTTTTCTGATTTTACAGCCCTTCGGCCAACTGTTCTTGTATTTAAATGGGATTTATAAATAAATTTGGATTGGAACCTAGCCCAACCTGCAGATTTTTCAAAACATCAAACAGTAGGCTGAAACCAGAATAAAATGCCAGAGTGGTTGGTATTGACGACATGTAGCATATTCTACAGCACCCAATGTGGGTATAATTTCCCACACTAATCATGATTCATCAAACAGTTGGGAGAAACCAAATACACTTTCCAAGTAATTCATGAAACATCAAACCCATGTGACCCTCAAAACACACAAGATAAGATAGACACAGAGGTGTTGACAGATCAACTGCAACCTCCACAAAGTTGCTTTTAGTGTCTACAATGCACAAACAGCCCACACACCCTCTGAAGTCATCAGCAAAAAATAAAATGCTCATATGTCGCTAACCAAAAGGCATCTAAGACATCTATGTCAAAATTAAGCTATTACAATTTCATTACCATCCTTCGCCTAACACTTCATTATTGCTGCCTTTAAAAAAAACATTTTTATAAACTATCTTGCAGGCTGAGGTTTTGGTGTCACAGCAGAGCAGCTAGATAAGCGTATTAGGAAACAACAACAGTTCCTCTAATGTGGCTCTGGTTGATGTTCCAAAATGGCTACACACCTAAACTTGTAAAGACATGGACGTAGCCTACTATAACAAGCAGAGCACTATGTGGACTGTTAAAACACACAACGCTTAGCTGAGATAGAACTGATTTATAGTGTTATCTGTGAGGAAATTACTATTTAATATCACAAGGTGAGATTTAGTAGTTGAAAATAAATGTAATAAAGCCGAATATGAAAGCTGAGTCTGACAAAAACCCTTGAATCTCTTCTCGAGTCTCCTATGAGAAATATTTTGGCACAGCTATGATTGAGGCAATTATCTTTTCATCCCCTGCTTTACACAATTGCATCCGCCAGGATGTGTAGACCAATTACAACTCAAGGCTGAGCTGGAGATGTAATTGGTCTTCCTTCCCCCACCCGCTTCCACTGTCAGCTCTGCAGTGGTGCTTGCAGAGTACCAACCATTAGCAGGGGGCCATATGGCCCTTTTCTTTCAAAGATGGCAGAGAGCCGTTCTGTGGACTGCCTCAGTGCTTAGAAGCACTTTAAGGAGGTATGGGATAAAATTGGCTGTATTGCAACATCATCTGTGGGCGTTTCTGTTTACAATCATTCAAAGATATTGAGACCGGTATTTTGAGTGAATAATTAAGTGAAAATTTATATTACAGTTTTCAGTTCAGATGCCATTCATACATTTTTAGACAGCATTGTGTGTTCATATCTGACTAATATCGGTATTCAGTTACATCTCTTCCCTTTTACGTTTCTAAATAGTTACATGAAGCATTTTTAATAAATGGGGAACTGACTCTTAAGCTTTCTCTGAGGGATTGGGATGTTAATTAGATTTTGAATATGACAGATGGGGACCGTGTGTGACTGTATTGAATATGCTGATGCTTGATCCACAGCCTAGTAGTTGGCAGATCCTACAGCACCAGTGGGCTTACAAATGCTGCACAGTCCACACACACCCACCACGCCTCATGTGTCACTCTACCCATTATAGCTGATATTGTTACCTACAGAATTATTCTATGATGCTCGTAACGGTAATATTTAATAGCTCCATTCTGGACAATGACATTTAAAAACTGAGTAATAAACATGCAAGGTCAAACATTTTGTACACACGTTCTACATTTTGTTTAATGTCACTTCCAGAGTTTGGTCTTGAAGACCTTATTTAAAAGGCTGGCTGGTTGAGCCCATCTTCTTAATGAGATGTCACTTTCATTTATATTTCACGCAGAAGCTTTGTAGTTCAATGATGAACTGTGGTTTGCAAAACATTGGAACAAAATTGGTCCCAGACTGTCTTATGGTGATTTGTATAATTATTTATCCATTTGTGGTATAGAAATTACTTATTTTCAATGTTCTTATTGAGTGTCATCAGTAGATAAATTAAACTTAAATTTTAAATAAAATAGACTTTACAACATTCATAAAACTAAATAAATCCAAAAAAATCCATCCACTTTAGGTTGATGCCCCACCTACTTGTTTTACAGGGTCACGGAGTACATTTGCTGTACATTCCATAACCTTCCGGCAGAGGAATATTTGTAACTTTACACTCTAGTCTGATAGATTATTTCAAGCCATTCCTGAAGGCCTGGGTCACATGTGGCTTATTAAGCACAGAAGGATGCATATATTTTACAATGAGGAAATTACTTGCTAGTTAGGCCATTGGAAGAGCACAACAGTGTTCACAAAGTAAACCAGATAAATGGAAAAAGGGAAACAGGGAGGGAGAGGAACTTCCAAGTAAAGTGCCTATGTATGATAACTTTTTTCCACCACCTAGATGTTTGTCATGTAGCAAGAATATTCTGTTAAGGTTTGGCCAATGTGCTACTGTACTGTATGTTATAACAGCTCCAAAATAATCACTTCATCTGGGCAAAAATCAAATATCACAATATTTTTTACCAGATACCTTGATAATCAATATTGCAGCGATATTGTAGGGTTGACTATAGGTGCTTTCACAAAATATTTACACAATTAGATTTTTGATAAATAATCACCAGTAATGTAGATAAAATAACTAAATGGGTACAGGCAAATAATAGAACAGCCAGATTAACCAACATTGAAAAATATCCTATGGTCAATATCCTGATATTGATTTCAACCACACATCTCCCAGTCCTAATTGTTGACCTCTAAAGTGATATGGTGACAGTAGTTACACATGATTATAGACATAAACCAGGGGTGTGCAGTATTAATATTAGTGTGCAATGACAGGAAAAGTAAGTAGAGGCAGTCACTCCTGATATTACTCAGACAGACAGTCAAATAAGTTCAAAAAGTTGTTGGTTAGTTGCAATGCAGTTGTTAAGTCTGGGGAACATTAACATCTGACAGTCTGAGACATTTAACGTTTAACAACATTTAACCTTTATATATTAGTTAAAAAAAAAAAAGCCCTGGCAATACCTATCCCATATCTCAATAACAATACTGTATCAATATCTATCTCTCTAAATACATCTGTTGCTGTATTATACTACTTCATCTATCACTGGCAACCGTGGCTGTACTGTACTGGGTATAAACTGTGCACTACCATGGAGGGCACATAATTACAGTTATGATACACTAGTAATTTGGATAAACTGTAGTTGTTGCCCCCTTCTAGACAATTCCGGTTTGGATTTATGTCAAGGACTCAAGAGTCTGCAAAAAAACAAACAAAAAAACTCAACAATGTGGAGGTTTTTCTGAAGTCCAAGTGAGCCTTATTGATCCCAGCAAAGCAACAAGCAACTGACAAGTAGGTTAGCTAGTCACATATATCAACCAGGCCCGGGCACATTGCACTGTAACAAGTCAGCCTACATTCTCAGCTCATTCACACATTACTAGATAAAGCTATGTTTCTGGAGCACTGACCAGACAGGCGGCATGTTGTTACCAACAATTATCATTACAGTCAGCCAGGACGGCTGTGAAAGTTAGCTGGTAACCTCCATTTTGTCTTAAAATGGGACGTTAAAAACTAGCTAGCCACATTCAATAGAGAAGGGTCGACTTTATGAGACGCAGATGTTAACTGAGCTGCTTCACAATAACTTCCTATAACAGCTCTGTCAATGCAGTGCCTGATAACGTTAGCCATAAAAAACATAAGAAACACCTTATTCGAAATATTTCGACAAGTGCATGATTTTGTTTGCCATATAAACGTTTGCTTTACAGAACAAGCACGTACAAAGCCAAGTGCACGGGCAATCAGTATTTAACGTAACGTTACCTTTAGCGATTGTATTTCTCATTGTCTTGGTGTAATCCTTGATTGCATTCCCCGCGATTCAACCAAATGGTGAAAAGAAATACTGATAACCAAGTCTCCGCTTTTCAGTTTGTGGTTTTCTTTCTCCTTTGAATAAACCAAGACTGACTTGTATAAACCAAGCTAACAACGGTGGAGTCCCCGACAGACAAAGGTTGAGAGTTGAGCTTGTAGTTTTGAAACCGGGGTGAAAACAACATGAACCGACAAAAAAAGGTCTTATACGCTTATATTACACAAAGAAGAGCAGGGTCTGAGGTAAATAGACTCAGAAGACCTGACAGACTGTGTGGTTTCAGACCGGCTAACCAGCTAGCCTGTCGCTAGTACTTCCTTTCTCTCTGCCTAGCTAAATAACAGAAGCAGTATGGGCGGTGGAAAAAAAGTTGAGGAAAAAGGCACAAGCCAGATTCTATACAATGAAGGAACCCTGTTGCTCCGGGACATTTACTAAAGAACACCTCCCTCTGCAGGATTACGGCGGTGGTACTACATGGTGGCGGCGGCGCACAGGCTCTGGTTGATGCTGAACTACCAGCTTCACTGATGTAGGCCTAATAATTAAATTACATGTCTGTGTAGGCCCTACACAGACATGTAATTTAATTATTAAAGTAAGAAAATGTTATTACAGTAGCTAGATACAAATGACAGCTGGATTTTAAAATTAGTTTTGTCAGTTGGTTTCAGTTGAACATTCTGTTCCAAGCAACCACTAACTGGTACTGTTCCATAGCATTTTAACTGACATTTTGCATCATTAGACATATTTAATATTCCAGCTTTATTTGTAGATACTGTTTTTTTTTAATCATAGCTGTTTTGTGATTGTTGATTTGTGTTTTGTTTGTGTTTGTTGTTAATTTAGTTTGTCTGCTATTTAACACTAGTTGTGTGAGGCTAATGTGTTGATAATACAACATTCTATGCAACTTATAATACTGCTTGGCTAACTGTATGGCCTATGTATTTTACCTTTTACTCTTACTCTTTTACAAGATGAAATAGTATTTTGTACTCTCAATGGGGACTTAAAGTGATAATCCTTAGGATGTCAGTCCTGGTTGATTAAGAAATTGTATTTGAGTGAATGGAAGTGTGCTGAGAATTAAGCAGTCTGGAGCATAGAAAATAATAATTATCTATTTCTAGTCTTGAGTCTTGTTCATACATGAGCTTTACGTTTTCAGAATTGTGTGCATAGTTTAATTTTGTGTGTGTATACAATGGGAAAAAACTGTAATACAGATAGATGTCTGAGAGAGAGAGAGTTCGTAATACTGCAAACATATAAATATGGACCATAGGCTCAATTACCATTGTGTTTCCTCCTTTGGTGATAACAGACATTTATTCAAATTAATATCTTCGAGATTACAGCTTTAATGTTGATGACTTTTCACCAGTGGTATTTAGTTTTTTCCTAGCATATGGCTCAATGTAACTAATTTGTTAGTCTACACTTTTGTAAATCTTGTTTCTTTGTTACTGTACTAACATTTCTTCAAAACTTCTTCTTCATTTATTTATTTGATTGGGACAGTGCATGTTAATGAACAAACATGGAATACATGCATGTAAACATGCCGGATTGTAGCCAAGGGCTAATTTTCCAATTTGTAATTCAGCATGTTTTTTTCAATATTGTTTTCATAGTTTGATCATTGCTATTAGTAAAAACTTCAAAGACTAACCACTGTCTTCAACCTTCACTGTAAATGTTTAGCTCATTGCATGTTTTTTTTTTTTTTCCTCAATATTCAAACAAGGAGTGAATTTTTTAATGGAATGAATGTATTTTATATTATGAAATTAAGATTTCTCAAGTCTGGTATGTTGAATGCACAACCAACAGTTCAAACTATAGAGGTGACATTGGGATTTACAATTCAGTTTACAGTGAATTAAATTAAATTTATTCCAATATATGTTATATTAAATTGTGTCTGCCATTCACATGTATTGTAATTACAATTCTCAAAAGGCGAAAATGATTTTGTGACATTTCCTGATTTCAGTGAGCTTTTTAGCATCTTCCTGTGGTCTAACAGTGATGCTGCATTTACTCTTGACAAAAAAAACTACTGTAATACTGCTTTGTGGCCACCAGATGTTGACTGCTCAACACCATGCAAGTCAGTTATCTATCTTTACCCTAAAGATGGGTCCAGACTCAAACAGACTTGAGATGGTTTCACTATAATAAAAAATAACTTTATTTTATGAACAATAACCTCTCAACCATGATATTGTAATTACCATTTATTTATTTCAGTTTCTTGGTCTAGTACCACCATAAAACCATTTCTCCAACAATTTGTCCATAATTGCCATCAGATGTTTTACAGACCCAATTTGAACTGTCTCCAACATTCTTGTATCACAGAGTTCTGATATTTGTTGTTGTTTGACCACAACACACAATGAAGGTTGACATCAAAGACCCATGACAGGAAGGGAGGTGGTTTCCCTAAATGTTTAAAGGTCCAGTGTGTAACGTGTTTAGTTGTTCATTATCAAAATCTGTGTTGCCTGTTCACAAACTTGTCCTTTTTCATGAATATTTAACACCACCATCAATTCCAAGTATTCCTTTTGGCTTCAAATTTTACATTTGCATTTGCATGAAGTGGGGTAAACGCTCCATATTCATGCGCCATCTTGAAATACGTTAGCCGGTAAGGGACATACAGGACATACTGCTCCGCCTTTTGCATTTTCCCCGTCACATGATAAACTCACAGGTGCTAATGCTGCTAATGGGTCTTGTAGCTTCCCAGCCCCGGCAAGTTTGAAGAAGGAAACATGGAGGACCACACGTATTCAAAATTCTAATTTCAGGAACGGGAGTCTTCTTCTTCGCTCAGAAAAAGAAAAAGGATGATGAAAAGAGCAAGAGACCGGCATCATCAGAAAAAAAACGTGAAGGCTCCCGTAGCTGTAATACGTACTTTGAACGGCGTGGTGCAAGAGAGTTGATTGCGATATATGATCTCAACACTAGATGGGAGAAATTCCTACACATTGGACCTTTAAAGCTTCACTAATCATTATTTCCTTCAATGAATAAAGTGGCTGTGTGTAATGTAAAAGGGCTGGTGATGCAGTAGATGTGTAAGTAGGCAATTGTTTCCTTGTATGTGAGCCATAACAACTTTATAAGACAATAGTACAGGGGTGGCAACTGCCATGGAGAGCCAACAGTCTGCAGGTTTTCACTCCAACTGGTAGCCTCAGAGCCTCTCCTCCCTAAAGGAGTGGTGATGAGTTGGTGGAAGCTTTAGTTGCAGTGAAAACTTGCAGACTGTTGACTCTCTGTGCCACATGTTTGTCTACCTTTAGACTTATGTGTCAAGGCTGTATGTCTGTCATCTTGTTGTGGAGTTCATCTGCCCCCAAATGAATAAATGCAGTTTTAAATGACTGAAAAAATCTTGATTTATAGAACAGAAACATGCTACACTGCATAGACTGACATTTTAAAGGGATCTCTCTCATTTTACACATCAAAGTCTATTTAAAGGTCTTGGGGAGTACTTCTTCACATGAAAAAAGTTGCAAAAGCCTTTTGTGGCTCCAGAGGGAGCTGCATGAAATCTAATAAAGTACTGCTAGTGAAGTCATCATCGCTTGGAGCTGAAGACTAGAAGAAAATGAAAACAATCTGGAGGTGTGGAGTTAGACAGAAGTGAAGTTACCAGACAGGAGCGGCAGGTAATGTAGGTTCCCAAATACTCCATCCTGCAAATATGGTCAGGCAGTTATCCTTTGCACTGTATCATGTCAATCTGCGGGTTAATTCCCTTATTGCTCAAAGACATTGAATGTACCCACACTGCCCAGAAGCAATCCCCACCCAAGTCTCGGTCATCATTACACAAATACCTGTAGATAAACCTGAACACTAAATCAAACCCACAACACTAAAACTCAGGTAACATAAATGCACCACAAAACATTACCAGAACGTCATTAAAACATACTTCGACGAAGACAGGAACCGTTCAGAACACAGTCCCATGAGCCTTTGCATTGCTTCAGCGCACTGCACAACGGCGTTCTGTCGGGCGTTACAGTATTGTGCACAAAACTAGGCTAAAGTTAAAGCATACAAACCCCCCTGTCTTCCCTGTATTACCCTACTGCTTTTGTCGCTATGACCACCTACTCCACCTTTAGCGTTTGCTACAGACCAGGGAAATTGAGATACCATTTCTGACAGTGAAGACTGTAAAGTCTGCTGTTTTTGTTGAAGATAAGAAGGTAGGGCTTTTCTCACACATTTTTTTGATTGCTTTATGCACATTGTTCCATAGGTTTTATAATGCTACAGACTTTGAGTTATTACTATACCCACACTTCATAGTATTTAAAAGTTAAAAACAGGTAGTCTCAATGTAATGAACAATGATAAAGACCTGTAAGAACAAGTTTCCATTTATACATAATAGCAACATGGTGTCTAGTTCTTTAATCTATGAATGCAAGATCAACAAACACTGAATTGCATTAAATTACGTATGAACTATTCCTCATTAAACATTTTAAACCTCTACATCCTCTGCATTCATACATTTTAACAGGTGATAGATTCAAATCACACCTGGGCGGCTGGGGCTTTTGTTTGTAGAGTTTGCATGTTGAACCTGAAATCTAAATGCCTGTATGTGTGAGAAACTGGCGACCTGTCTGCATGCTCTCTCACCAAGTGCGTTCTGGGAGAACCCTGCAACTCTGAAATGGATAAAAAAAATATAAAAGATAGTGATGGGAGTAGTTTGGTGCATACCACTGGACAAACAATAAAATTCCTGGACTGACTTGAGGGCACAGGCACAATATATATTTAGAGCCACTACAGTAAAAGCCAACAGGGCTGGCTCCGCTTATCAGTTTAAAAAAGGAACACACACACACACGCACGCACTCACGCACACTCACGCACACTCACGCACACACACACACACACACACACACACACACACACACACACACACACACACACACACACACACACACACACACTTGTGGTTGAGAATACACACTTTGTTTACAGTGCAGTTTGAAGTTGTATTTTCAGAGTAAGGGCGTTTTCAACAGTCATGGGTGTTGTTAACACCTCAGGTTGCAGACGTCTGTTGTGAATTTAATTGTTTTTTTCTTTTCACCATTTAAATTACAATAAGGCTTGCCACAGTATCATTTAATTTAGATAAAGGAACATCTATCCTTAATCAAAAAATCTTACAACTTGGTTTATTGATGCATGTCTGTTTTTTTCACATCTCAGGACTAAAAAGGAGAAGTTGTATTAGAAATTAGATACTTTGTTTTTAAGGGGGAGGCCCATGAATTCTTGCTTACTGTTACACAATGTAGGTCAGTTATATTACCTTTGTATTGTTTCTGTCTTTATATGTGCTCTCCTTTCTTACTCTTGAACAGAGAAACCATGCAAACTGGTGCAAACAGTTTGTGATGGATATACTGTAAATGGAAGATGACAGAGAGAACCCACTTGCAATTCTTCATATGAGCATGAAAAAAAACTATATTTTTTTCTTAGAAAAACATTTTGGGGGGATTGGCATGGTTATAGTTCTATTTTCTTAAAGGTTTATTTTGTCTTTTTTTTCAGACCCCATTAGCATGCTTTTGAAGCATTTGATAAATGAAAATTACAGTGCAGCAATACAATTTGAGCCTACTTTGCTGAAAGATTGAAATATATAATCATAAGTCTCTGAAAACTCCACTCTGAAGGACAAATGGGTTCAGCCACGAGTTTTGGTTTTGCTCATATTTGAAAAGTGGTTTCTTGATTTTAGCATCTGGCATCACTTTAGTGCTTGCAAGATGCCTTTTAGTTCTCAGTATATTATGTGTTAATGGTTGACTTGAAAGTGGGTGGTCATTGTCTCAATGCCACTGCCTATCTTATTGCATGGTGCATGGTTGGAGGTTTGCTAAAGTCTAGTGTGCAATACATGGTGATAATAAGAGCATGGAGTGACTGTGGCCTGTCAATCCAAACCAGCAACCACAGCTGTGTGATATGTATGAAACCTTCTGTCTGCAGGGAGGGGCACTGCAGGGAGGGGTTCCTGTTTTTCTCTTGTAGCCTACTTTGTGAGAAATATTCAGAAAAAAAAAATCTAATTGGAGGCTTTTGTAAAAACGTGGTCTTGAGTTTTGCTCTATAAGTGCAAGTGAAATTCTTGCCACATATCATTTTGAGGCATATTGCAAAACATTTACAACTTTCTTAGTGTGGCACGAGTGTTGAAAGAGCCTTTCCCGTATAAGTTATCATAGGGAAACTTGAGTAATATGATTTAATGTGATGTTGTAAAATCTGTGTGATGTCCTAGGAAAATTTGATGATCTTGATGCACCAGAAAAGTGGTGGAGAATTGTTAAATATCAGAGTCAATTAGATTTTGTCAAATAGATATTTTTTGATATAGATATTTGTAGAGCAATTATGACTTCTTCTGAGACTGTAAAATTGCATGATTGTAGGTGAGTGTGAAATTCTCACAGTTTGTCTCTTTTCAAGGTGATGGAACAGAAGTGACGACAATCTCTCTGTTGCATATTTCTGTGTGTGTGTGTGTGTGTGTGTGTGTGTGTGTGTGTGTGTGTGTGTGTGTGTGTGTGTGTGTGTGTGTGTGTGTGTGTGTGTGTGTGTGTGTGTGTGTGTGTGTGTGTGTGTGTGTGTGTGTGTGTGTGTGTGTGTGTGTGTGTGTTTTGGGTGTGGTGTGTGACTTTGGCATACTTCCCCTTAAAAAATCTGTAGTCAGCGACACCTTCTCACTCACTCAGCATCACCACCAGCAGCCAGAGTAAGTATTCTCCACTGCACAGCATTCACATCATTCTACAGCTATGATAATTACATGTAATGGATTTTATATTTACATATAATAGGATAAAATTAAAATGCAATTTCAAATTAGTAAGTTTTTGAACAGATTTCATAATTCCTACCTAACTATTGGGAAACAGCATGAAGTTGTTGAATGTTTAAGAAAAAAAAAATTATTTGATGTTAGTTAAAACAATATGAACCTTAAAATAAAGCTTCATGTTTCTTTAGTTGTTTTTGATTAATTTATTTTGACTGATGTCACTGAAGAGAGTTTCAGGAGAAAAAAGAAAAAAAACTGATGTTTTTGCTATTTTGCAATTATTAATTCATTATTAGTTAGTAGTGCAGTAATTCAGTCAGCATTGTTGCATGGAAATTTTAAGTTTTCAGCATTCTCGTACAAAAACAACGCGTGTATTTCCTTCATGTGGTGATTTAAATGCCCTCTGCAGCTGCTCACTCATCCTGTGTTAACCACAGCTAGGTGGAGTGTCGTGGCACACAAGGGAGGCATTTAAATTATGCCTTTTAAATTGATTGAAGCACTTTAATGAGGAAACACACTGTACAGTCATTAGAGCGAGGGGAATTGTATTTTATTTTCACACAGATGCCGTATTGAAATTTCTTCTTCTTCTGTTTTCCCAGTTGTGTGTTGTGGAGAAGCAGAGCTCCAGTGGTTAGAGTGTGATGATAGCCTGTTTGATCACAGGAGTTCCACACTAATTCCCGTGCAGCTCGTACCAGCTTGGTTCCGCCTGTTCCGACCCACAGCCTTGATCTTGACCAGCCCAGCTGTTGCTATGAATGTCTTTTCATCCCTCACCTCCTCCTCATCCTGCCCACACTTGTACCACACACCCAGTTACCCCAGCAACATCACCATATCAAACGGCACCACCGCAGCCAACGAGATCAACCATGTGATCCTGCGGCATTACAACCACACCGGCCGCCTGCAGAACAGGACCATCTCAAACACCCAGAACCACATCAGTGCCCCCATGGCCGTCTTCCTCTTCTTCAGTATTCTCATCATCCTGGAGAATCTCCTGGTGCTGGTGGCTGTCATCTCCCGCATCCGCCACAGCCGGCGCTGGGTTTACATCTGCATTGCCAACATCACACTTAGTGACCTCCTCACCGGCACTGCCTACCTGGTAAACATCTGTATGTCTGGCAGCCAGACGTTTCGCCTCACCCCTGCTCTGTGGCTTTTCAGGGAAGGGATGCTGTTTGTGGCCCTGGCAGCATCCATATTCAGTTTGTTGCTGATTGCTGTGGAGCGTTACACCACCATGATGAAGCCACTGCCCCAGAAGTCACCCAGGAAGACCTATAGGATCTACGGCTTGGTGGCACTCTGCTGGGTTTTGGCACTGGTGATTGGCTTTCTCCCCTTGCTGGGCTGGAACTGTGTGTGCACCCTGGATGGATGTTCCACCCTCCTTCCTCTCTACTCCAAGACCTACATCTTTTTCTCTCTCATCATCTTCTTCATCATCCTCCTGGCTATCGGCGTGCTCTATGGTGCCATCTACTGCCACGTGCACAAGAGTGCACAGCTGGGCCCAAAGCGCAGTCGCAAACGCTCTTTGGATCTGCTTAAAACTGTGATCACCATTGTTGGGGTCTTTTTGCTCTGCTGGGGGCCACTGTTCCTGCTGTTACTAGTGGATTTCTTCTGTTCCTCCCGCCAGTGTGCACTGCTGTTCAGCGCTGATTTTTGCATCTCCCTGGCTGTCTTCAACTCCGGCCTGAACCCCATCATCTACGCCCTGGGCAGCAGTGAGTTGAGGAAGGCTATTGCTGAGCTGCTGTGCTGCTGCTGCCTGAAGGCCGGCCTCTGTCACCCAGACAAATTCACATCCAAGGAGACCAGCAGCACCTCAGAGAGCAGGAGGGACAGTCTGAGGAACAGTTTTAACAAGGTCAGGAATCTGAGCGTGGCCTCCCCACCATCAACTCCTAACAAGCCTCGCAGGGCACCCCGAAAATATAGGCTGAGCTCCACCACCAGCTGCCTGTCAGTTTCAAGTGGTTAAACCACAACGTGGTCCCCTCCCAAGCAAACAAGACCTGTGTGCACTGATACACATCTAACCGTTTCCTCTGAGTTTTGGTTTGAATGTACTTTGCCTGCAGGTACTTGCACTGATGATTACGTCAGAAAACCTGTAAAATAACAATGCATCCTGTGATAAGCAGTTTTTTACATTACCAAACATTCCTTTTTGCAATGCATTTGACACACTTTATTGAGCTGTTGTTGCACTGTACCTGTCGCTATTACCCGGGAAAAAAGTATATTTTTTATAGATATGAAGTCAGATTATGTACCAGGAGTATTATCTACATGAAAGTTAACATGAATAGGTATAATGGGCAGAATAGAAAAATATGTATATACGTGTATTGCATTGTTTTGTAACATTTTGTGTAAGCTGGATGTTTTACTGTATGATAAAAATATCAATAAAGTTTATTTTGCTTTATAGATGAGTGCATGCTGTTTTCAGTATACTCCCTCTGCTTTCCTCTGGAGGGAGACACATCATCGAAGCGTTTACTGGCTCCAGCAGATGGATCAGATGATTCAAAATGCTTCCGATTTTCATTTCATTACAGTAACCTCAGCACAAATTCTTTATGGTTTTGTAAATTCACCACATCTACATTTTATATATCTCACATCATTAAAATGGCATACTTTTATCTCTGCCAAAAAGAAGATCTTTGTTCACACATCAGTTTCAACATACTTTGCAAAACTCTCATGTGACTGTATATTTTGTAATTCAGCTTTAAGGCTCGTCTTCTTTGGTAGACCTGACAAACTCTTCAAAAGGCCTTTTTGCAGGCTGCTTCCACCTCCCTGCTTTTCTGACAGGATGACTGATTGAAGTTCAGTGCAGAGGAGGTGAGGGCTGGGACTGCAGCCCCAAGGGCACACACGGCCAGGGCTAATTGATAAATGCATTATGACTGCCTGGCTGGGTAGATAGATAAGGTTTAGCAGATAGTATACACCCGTAAATTGTACAGGCTACTGTACTGCACTGTCCTGTTCTGTACTATATACTGGAACAACTGGTTTTGTCTTGACATGTAAAAGTATTTCACAAAACAAAACCAACGGTCTGCAAGGCAGAGTATGCAAAAGTGTGTTCTCTGGCAGTTTCACTATTTCATTTCATGAAACTGCAATAGATCATAGCCACAGTCTGTAAGAAGTCAAAACTGTATTGTTCCCACTTTCAGTACTTTACTTTCTAAAGTATCTATTTTTACACTTAAATAATAAATAAATAAATAATGTATACTTTATTAATCCTGCAAGGGGAAATTACAATGTTTTCACTCTGTTGTTATTACACACATTACACACGGGCCTGAATTACACACACATGCTCAGTACCTAAGCATGCACTAATGGAGAGATGTCAGAGTGAGGGAGCTGCCCATGGAAAGGTGCACCAAGCAGTTGGGGGTTTGGTGCCTTGCTCAAGAGCACCTTGGCAGTGCCCAGGAGGTGAACTGGCATCTCTCCAGCTCCCAGTCCACCATCATACTTAGGCCCGTATGGGGACTTGAACCAGCAAACCTCTGGGTCCCAGCCCAACTCCCTACCGACTAAGTTACTGCCACTTGAGCCCAGTTCTCACATCATATCTTACTGTATAGGAATGACCATTTACATCCTATAGCCCTATTTCTCTACTCTAGCATTACTGTAAATACCCATGACTAATTACAGTAAGTTATTAGGCCTATTTATTAAGCTTTTACTCAAAATCTCACCTAATTTGTTGCAGTGTTGTGTGGTTTGATCAGATTTGATTAAAGTGCTCATATTATGTTCATTTTCAGGATCATAATTGTATTTAGAGGTTATATCAGAATAGGTTTACATGGTTTAATTTTCGAAAAACACCATATTTTTGTTGTACTGCACATTGCTGCAGCTCCTCTTTTCACCCTGTGTGTTGATCTTTTAGCTACAGAGTGAGACATCTCACTTCTATTCCATCTTTGTTGGGAGTCGCACATACGCGGTAAGGACTACTAGCCAGTCAGAAGCAGAGTATGAGGGCGTGCCACGCTAGCAGCTAGGCGAGCATTATAATGTGTGTTACAAAGTGACGCACGTTTGTCACGGAAGTAAAGGCTGAACTACAATAGAGCTGTTTGGAGCAGTTTGTGAACAGTGTTTTCTGTTGGAGATGGTAAGTCCCTTTGGGGTGGACTTTGGGCTTCTTCACTTTGGAAACCGATTAAATGAAAAAAAAAAGAAGATATATAACACAATAAAGGAAAGGGAAAAAGCCAAAAGGCATAATAGGAGCAACTGTCATCAGATTCAAATGTTGCTGAATTCTAATTGGGGTTCAGGAGTACGTGACATCACCTTTTTATAACCACTGTTAGTGTGTGTGTGTGTGTGTGTGTGTGTGTGTGTGTGTGTGTGTGTGTGTGTGCGTGCCTGCGTGAGTCATGTTCACAAAGACATGATGACAATAAAAGATAGAGGGCAAGATGGTTAAAATATCCTTAACAGTGCAATATGTAATACTGACAGCTAGTGTTTAAAATAGTTACTGCAGAACAAATTCAAAATAGAGAGAGAGTCGTCTCCCCCGCCCCCTCCTTCCCAGTTCACGGAGGTTGCCAGGTTGAGACCGCAGCATCCACAACAATGTTGCTAGACGCTTGTCTCACATAGCCAGACATTACTCCACAGCACAGCGCAGTAGCTAACGTTAGATGCTGGCTATATTGACAGTCATAGAAGCCCATGCTCACGCAGGGCTCCATACCCAACTGACAGACACACTTTTTTGGCTTAGAATTACGGTAGGAACCGCTAAAAACACAACAACCTCACTGTCCTCTCCACTCAACGGACAGACACACTTCCTCGGCTTAGAATTACGATAGGAACTGCTAAAAATAACACTACCTGGCCATCAACTCTTGGCTTAAAATAATTCACTGTTGTCGGCTACGGCCGCTGAACAGGCTACACGTTGTAAATGGATCACTTTACTGGCTGTGTCTCAATTTTTTTTGCAAGTAACCAACTTGGGTACTCTAGCTATATAATTCAATGTGAGAAATGTTGAAATGACATAAAATGCCCGTCCCTTGTAGCCATGATAAATTAGCCTGAAGCTAATGCTTACCTGTTCAGCAGGAAATTAGCCAACTCGGCGTCCTTTTGGGCTACAAGTTGTCTCTATCTTTTCAATGCATTTCCAATATTTATCCGGGGTGTGTTACGTCTCTGGTCACGCAATTTAGACGTTTTTTTTTGGGTCAGATAGAATCTTTCTTATTTCATCCCGTTTGTTTGCTTCTTTCATGGCTGTACTAACGTTACAGCTGTAGCGCGCTGGGTTTATGTTTTTACAGGTTCATCTGGCAACCCGGCCTGGCTGTCAAACTGGGCAGTTGATAACAACAAACGCCAAAACACAAACAGAAATTCCGTCACGGAACGGAAATTTCAAAAGGAGAAAATACTGGCTTTAGCATTGTTGTCAGAAAAGATAGTATTTCAACTTAGTGTGTTTTTTTAATATCTAACGCATTGGGGTTAACGCATTGGGGTAATTTTTTGATTTATTACAGTAAATATATTACATATTGGAGCTTTAATCCTTCTTTTCTCAGCCAGAATTTATTTGCAGAATATTGTTGTAAATGCCTTCAAATGTCCCTGTAGACTGCAGTGCTGAAGCCCCATCCCCTCTTTAAGTTAGCCTCTGTTCCATTAGCCTCCCTAGGAAGGGTATTTTCTCACGGAGGGTTTTTTAAAAACCTTAAACATGATACAGGGATTTTCTGTCCATTGTCTGATGAGTACTTATTTTCTACTGTGCTAGTATAGTATAATGTAATTTTCATCACTTTGTCAATTTTAAAGAAGATAAAACAGCTAAATATCTTATTAAACAACATAATGTCATGAGTTTAAGCAACATGCTCTCAAAGCCCCAGTGGTTCAAGGCTGATGCAATAATCAGTCTCCTATCTTTGTAAACATAAATATAGACAGAAAACCCTGATAACACGTTTCCAGAAATTACACTGGAGCAATAAAAGTGCAGAACAGAAACTTATCTGGAAAATAAATGGGACTTCACCTATAACATACTACTATATGTTCATGCAAGCAAGAACAATAAAAATTAATTTGTTCAGCAGTTACAAAAATATGGAACTTGATCCTGTTGATGCAAACCTTATCAAAAACTAAGATAATAAACAAAAAAACTGCAACTCATCCTAACCCTAAAAAACAATTCACTTCACACATCCTGGCAGCCTGTCACGCAGGCATTCCTGTTTGTGACGTGAGCTGCACGGGCTCGTCAGCAATGACTGGAGGAAGGAAATGAGGCGTTGAGGTGAGAAAGGAAGAATTTTGCTTTATCCTTTTTACCTGAAACGACCGCCCACAAAGCTGCTGAGGGGATTGTGCAGTAACAGCAGGAGAGCACACATTCAAATATGCAGACACACACACACATATACACACACATTATTCAAACTGGATTGATGCATAACCTACAAGCCCACACATTTTGTAGAAGTGCACACACTAATACCCATGCCCATAATCACACAAACACACACACACACACACACACATACACACACACACACACACACACACACACACACACACACACACACACACACACACACACACACACACACACACACACACACATTCTAAATCCCCCTCAAAAATGTTTCCTGTTTTTTTAGTGGCCGTGGGTGCAAACAAGTCATTGCTGGTTTTGTGGTGTGTGTGTGTGTGTGTGTGTGTGTGTGTGTGTGTGTGTGTGTGTGTGTGTGTGTGTGTGTGTGTTCCCCTCTCGTGAATTCCTGCATCTTTATGGCTACAGTAAGAGTAGGGAATAAGCCTCTCTCATCCTTGGTCCTGGCACAGCTCCAGGTCCGGTGCCTGATGAAAAAGCAACAGCAAATTCCAGGCTTTATTGGCTTCAGCCTCAGAGTCATTCGTTGTATCATATTTGACATGTCAGGGGCTGATCAGCAATCCACGCTGCTCCCTCTTTCTCTCTCCTCCTCCCCTCTACAACAACAAGGCCTTCTCTCTGCACTAAATGAGGTACGATGGGTTAATGATGGTTGCGTGCAGACGTGGCTATGCCCTCAACAATTACCTCGCTGACTCTGCCTCCAGGTGTTCAGCAGACAGCTAATGATGTACTGTCTGAGGAGAGGGGAAGGCAGCGGGTGAGGCACAGAGAAGCTACACGAGGGGAGAGAGTGTGCTACGCTACCATCAGCAGCGTGACAACTCAGTGGCACAAAAACTGAATGTAACAGCCTGGACAAAAGAAAAACTAAAAAATGTTAAAATCTCTTGTCCGCCATCATGGATAAGAAATGTGTTTGTTCTCTGTTTGTTAAAAACTGTAATCACCCATTTGTTAAAGGGAAATGACACCCTTTTATATCCTGATTCAAATTTTTTGTAATGTTTGCCATCATTCTCATAAGTTATAAGAATATTTTACTAGCTTAATTGCTGAGATATGGGACTGACAGCTTTACAGTAGACTCCATGTGGCATCTCTGAAAGACACAGCAATCCATTTAAAGGAACAATCCACCCAAAACCTCTCATGAGTATCAAAAACAACCCATGTAGACTTGAAGAGGTGGTTTGTAGCTCTTTGAGGGCGGAGTTCAACACTTCTTTATGGCACTTACAGTATTAAGTGACCCAGTTACTTGTAGAAAAAACACAGGTAAAGATGTCTATAGAAACATCTCTTAAACTTTGTCCTGCAGCATAATCTACTTCTCTGTGATCCAACCACATGCCCAAATATGGCTAAATGCACAGCTTCTGGTTTCAATACTCATACAGAGCCCTCTTAAGCAAGTGTGTGGGTTGGTTTGCACACATTGGAGTGGATGCAAAATGTGACACAATGCACAATATGCTTTGACATCGTGCATTTGTAGAATATTCCATTATTATATTATATTATATTGTCCATCTCTGGGCCACAAAAAATCATTTAAGCCACCTTCACCTAAACTGTGGTCCTACTAGTTTTGCTAAAACCTGGAAAAAGCAACATACTGGCTACAACAAAGGTTAGCTACTTTGTCTCTGTTCATGGTTGAGTAAGATAGATCCCAAGCAGCTACACAGGACATTAAACCACCCAAAGACAAAAGTGAGGTTGAATTAAACATGGCATTTGACTCCAAAAAATCTCCCACACTCTCGTAATAAAAGGTTATATGCTCTAGAAAGAGTTTGTTTTGGATTTACAATATGATGATTCATTGAGAGAGAATGATAGAACTGATCACATGACAACCAGGTCCAGTCTTTAACCTCACTCTAGCTCTGTTCTAAGGATGCATTAAAATATGGATGAGGCACAGTTTTACTTAAAGACAAGTCTATTGGCAAAGTATAGGTCACTCAATGTGAAATCAACTATACTCAGAATAAAGAAAAGAAAACCTGTAAGGTATTTTGTTTTGGACACAAATGTTTCCAACATTGTGCCTATGGCAACAGCACAGCCGAAGCTGCAGAAAATTATCCTTCAGCTCCAGGTATGTTCAATTTTTCAATTCAATTCAATTTTATTTATAGTATCAAATCATAACAAAAGTTATCTCGAGACACTTTACAGATAGAGTAGGTCTAGACCACACTCTATAAATTCCAAAAGCCCAACAATTACAGTAATTCCCTCAAGAGCAAGCATTAGCAGTGGCTATTGCGACAGTGGCAAGAAAAAACTCCCTTTTAGGAAGAAACCTCGGCAGACCCAGACTCTTGGTAGGCGGTGTCTGACGGGCCGGTTGGGGGCGTGATGAACAGTGGTGATAACAGTCACATTAGAAGTCACATTGACTTTGAAGGTTATCGTGGAAGTTCATGTCATAGCAGGGCACATCGTGTCATACTGAGTATTGCAGTCTCCTATACCGGATCCTGACTACTCTGTGCATAGGAACATCACAGCAGGGCGTGGCGGGATGTAACGTGGCGCTGCAGAGCACGGGGAGGCTGCGGATGCAGCAGGGGCAGCAGGATGCAGCCGGAAATGCAGAGAATCGCAGAGCATAGCTCTGCGAAGAAGAAATATAAGGACTCCGGGAGTAAACTCCCCAGAGCTAGATTAGTAACAAGCATTTCTGGGACAGGATGCATACAAAAGTAACAAGTAGAGATGAGAGAGCAGCTCAGTGTGTCTTAGGGAGGAACAGCCTCCCGGCAGTCTAGAATTGTAATAGCATAACTTAAGAGAGGCAGGTTAAAGAGAGGTGCCTGGTCGGGCTAGAACTCCCCCAACCGGGTCGGGCTGTACTGGACCGCCTCCCTCTACTCTCGCTCGATTATTAATTATACAGTATAGAAAAAAAACTGATGACTACGAGGAGAAGCAGTGGGCGGGTTAGGTGGGCGCTTCAACTCCTCGTCCCTAACTATAAGCTTTATCAAAGAGGAGGGTTTTCAGTTTACTCCTAAATGTGGTAACGGTGTCTGCCTCTCGAACCCCGACTGGGAGCTGGTTCCACAATACTGGAGCCTGATAGCTGAAGGCCCTGGCCCCCAGTCTACTTCCAGAGACTCTAGGAACCATAAGTAGCCCCGCATTCTGGGAGCGCAGTGCTCTAGTGGGACAATAAGGTACTATGAGCTCTTCTAAGTATGATGGTGCTTGACCATTTAGAGCTTTGTAAGTCAGGAGGAGGATTTTAAATTCAATCCTATATTTCACTGGAAGCCAATGCAGAGAAGCTAATACAGGAGAAATATGATCTCTTCTCTTAGTTCTCGTCAGAACAGTATACAACAAGTATATGTCGGGAGTCGTCGTTCTTTCTAGCGGTCCTGCATTTAAAGATGAACTGTTAGAAGTTAAGGGCAAAAGGTGTTGAATTTTATCTCTAATTGTTATAATTTTATCATTAAAGAAGCTCATGAAGTCATCACTACTCAGAGCTAGAGGAATAGATGGCTCAGTAGAGCTGTGGCTATCTGTCAGCCTGGCTACAGTGCTGAAAAGAAACCTTGGGTTGTTCTTGTTTTCTTCTATTAATGATGAGTAATAGTCTGATCTGGCCTTTCTTAGGGCCTTCCTATAGGTTTTCAGACTGTCTTGCCATTCCAAGCGGGATTCCTCCACTTTGGTGGAGCGCCACTTACTTTCGATGTTTCGTGAGATTTGTTTTAATTTGCGAGTTTGGGAGTTATACCAAGGAGCTAATTTCCTTTTTTTTATCGTCTTCTTTTTTGAGAGGAGCGACAGAGTCTAAGGTCGTCCGTAGGCAAGTCGTAGCACCGTCTACAAATGTATCAATTTGAGAGGGACTGAGGTTAACATAGAGGTCCTCTGTTATGTTAAGGCACGACATAGACTGGAATGATGTAGGAAAACTTTCCTTAAATTTAGCTATAGCACTGTCAGATAGGCATCTAGTGTAGAAGCTGCTATCTGGTTTAGTATGGTCAGGTAGCAAGAATTCAAAAGTAATTAAAAAATGATCTGATAATACCAGATTCTGCGGAAATATTATTAAATCCTCAATTTCAATACCATATGCCAGCACAAGGTCGAGGGTGTGGTTAAAACAGTGCGTCGCCTTGTGCACACTCTGACTGAAACCGATTGAATCCAGTAATGAGTTGAAAGCAGTAGTAAGGCTATTGCTGTCAACGTCCACATGGATATTAAAATCACCAACAATAAGTACTTTGTCTGATTTAAGGACTACACATGATAAAAACTCTGAGAATTCAGATAAAAATTCAGAATACGGACCTGGAGCTCGGTAGACAACAACAAATATAATTGGCTGTACTGATTTCCGTGTTGGATGTTGAAGATTAAGAACAAGGCTTTCAAAAGAGTTATAATTTAGTTTGGGTTTAGGGTTAATTAACAGGCTTGAATCAAATATGGCTGCAACTCCCCTCCTCGGCCTGAGCCTCTAGGAATTTGAGTATTAATATGACTGGGAGGGGTGGCTTCATTTAGACTAACATATTCTTCATGGCCCAGCCAGGTTTCAGTAAGACAGAATAGATCAATTTGATTATCAGATATCAATTCATTTACGAGTACTGCTTTAGAAGACAAAGATCTGATATTTAGTAATCCACATCTAATTTTCCTATCCTTTTCTATCATTGCTGTGGTAGTTTTAATTCCAATTAGGTTGTTAAGTGTTGCCTCTCTATTCACCACTTTGTGTGGTCTGTTGTTGATAATTACTGGAATAGTACTAGTACCACATGTTACTGGAGTAATACTAGTACTACATGTTATCCTACAGAAAACATTTTCAGATCCATCCACTTGTATAGTGCTATCAGGATCAATACCTGGGGGACATGAATCTGTGATATTTTCAACATAATGTCAATACTTGCCTTCTGTTAGTGTGGTCGTTATGTTGTCAGATAGCAGCCTGGCTCCGTGTCGGTTTGGGTGGAGACCATCACGCTTCAGCAGGTTGGGCATCTCCCAGAACAAGTTGAAGTTGTCGACATGTGATATGTGACTTAAGTGTCCACAGGCCAGAAATGCAATGACACTCTTTGACTCCTCACTGCAGACAGTAGCCAAAGAGACTGTATGACTGCACAGCAATGGATTTATTGTTATGAAAATATTATCTTTGTCATGATCATTCATTTGTCATAATTTTAGAGAAAACTCAATGGAGCTTTGTTTGAGTGTGTTCACGTGAACATTTGTTGTTTCATGTGTGTATACCTAACCGTATGTCAGCGTATGTGTTGTTGCTTTGCGTAATGTGTACTACTTTAGTATTACTGTTTGTGGGTTAGGCTACTATTAATGCATTTAATAATATACACAGAGGCAATGCCGCGGTACGAGCATGTCTTTACTTGCACTTTGACATCCAAAACAACAGAGGCAGTAATCAACACTCCTAGAACACCATGTAGCAACATTGACAGTGCAACACAGTTGAGCCCCGAGTGCTCGATCTAATATACCACAGTATGTATGCATGTGTGCATGTGCTCGTGCACCTGTGTACTCATGGATCTGGTAAACGTGTTCCCACGGTGATATGAAGCAGACACTAACCGCCAGGTGTCCGCTGGGTCAGCAGTCGTTATCTGGTCTTTCTCATTCACACACACACACAAACACACACACACACACACACACACACACACACACACACGCACAGGATGATTTCATAAACTGGCAGCGTCAGAAAACTCTTTCTTTATTTAACCCAGCGGACTTGCTCCCGGTGAAAAACTCCCCAAGAAAATATGCAGTTTATTTGGCTAACTTACAGCATCCCTTTCCACTTTCAGACATAAATAATGGCTGTGCAAATATCCAGTGTTGTGGTTAATTATACCCAATCAATCAATCAATGCATTTTCTTGTGAGCTGCCATCAAAGAGAACAAAAGAACAGGAAGGGCATTAACTCGCTGCATGTCAAAACGAACAAGTCAAACATTTGAATACATGACCCTTTTCTTCTGTGTCTGTTTCTGTCGACTGCACCTGGCTGGGAAATGACGAACAACGTTTTCTTCTTCTCTGGTGCCAGTGGATCTACTTTAGGATTTATGTACTTTTTGTTCATAGTCAGTCAAGTTGAGCATAAACACATACCAAACATCTCTGTTATTCCATTCACACAAAAATTATCTTCAGTTGTTTCTTAATTAAAAGGGAATGCACCGCCATGTCACCTTTTTTGTATCTATTCTAACAGAAAAATAGCTCAGAGGTACACAGAAGAGCCTGTTCTGGAGAGATGTACATGTGGAGGAGGAATCTTCACCATCTCTGGACCCAGCTGTTTCCTCTTTATCAGATCCTAGATAGCGGATACAAAGGCCAGACTTTATGAGTTTTAAAATGATGGAGGCAGACACACTGTAAACACAAATTCTGTTATTAAGCATGTTTAAAAACATGTTCCAACATGATGAAAAATTACTACAAGGACACACAAAAGTGCGTTTTCATTCCTCTTTCATTGTGAGTGTAGGAGACAATTACCAAAGACAACAAGGGCTGGATGTTAGCCATGTGCAGTGACTTTGCTCTTAACCTTGGAAATGTATGTGAGCAAGTTTTTTTTCTCTTTTTCTTAATCCTCTCTCTCATTCTTGCTGTGCTTTGGCTGAGCACCGTGACCACTTAACTAATTGTGTTATGAAAGATGTTCCAAGGGTGATGATTCGGCTTCAGTTTCCACTAGTTTCTTAAGCAGGTTTTCTTAGAAAACTGCAGGGGACTCATTTAGAAACAAGACTAAGACTATACAGTCGTGCTCTGTGAGATTGTACTTAGGCACAGCAGTTTTCTGGGCTAAATGCTAACATACACACAATGACAATGCTGATGTTTAGCAGGTTTAATTTTAACCACGTTTATTGTTTTAATT